>NC_041408.2:37843942-38091442 GCF_900747795.2 Erpetoichthys calabaricus
CCCTACCTGGCAGGTAACACTTATGTTTGGTCATGAAGTCGTCTAAAATCCGCCACGTGCCCTCTTTTAATTGTGAGAAGCAGATATATATAGCGAAATTCTCGCGCTTCGTTGCGGTGAAGTACTGCTTTTAATTTTTTAAGAAGAAAATAAAACCTTTTTAAACGGATCGAAAATATACCAATAACAATTTGTTAAGGATCTGTTTTTTTGTGAACCTTGCTTTTCACAGCTGTCGCGCTACGCCGTGTGTTTCGTTTATTTGACAGTATGTAGATCGTGGTAATTACATTCATGGCATTCATTTTCTGAATCACAGTCTGACTGTATGGATGGTTACCTGCCAGGTTACGCTTGTGGTTGGTCAGGAAGTCGCCTTACATCCGCCACGTGCCCTCTTTCTATTCCCAGAAGCTGATCATAGAATGGTTTTAATAGTTTACTTTCAAATAATGCAAAGAGTATGCGACACGTTTTTCTCCCTAATTCTGGGCTCATCAGGCATACACACTCACGGCATCCCCTCTCGGGAATCAAATCTCTATCGTCAGCGCCAGAGTTGAAGCCCCTAACGTTGCGGTCAGCAAGTTGGCTAACATCCGCCATGTGCTGTCTTTCAGTTGCGAGAAGCAGATCACAGAATGGTTGAAACTGTTGCCCCTAACGTTGCGCTACGGCGTGTGGTTCGTTTATACCTAGTGTCTTCTCATTAAACTTTTATATCGCGAATATGTTATTGCAATCCGCAGCGGGAGCGTTTCTATAAACTTAATTTAAACTTAAGTTTTACACCGTGCTTTGTTTCCCTTATGAACATGCTTGTATGCTTCACTCGCTGGCTTCTTATTGTTTTGCTCCCTTCTCAATTGTTTAATGAATTTTTTGTTCTTCGCTGTTTGCGGCTCCTCCTTCATTTGTCCCTACTGCGTTCACAGTCTTTTCACGTGATTACGTGGGAGGCGTGATGACGTGACACTCAACTCCTCCTCCCACGGCCATCGAGCTGCCGTCCATTACAGTATATTGTGAAAAAAGAGGTTCCAGTTATGAACATTACGCGTTTAATTTCGAAATGAAACCTGCCTAACTTTTGTAAGTAAGCTGTAAGGAATCAGCCTGCCAAATTTCAGCCTTCCACCTACACGGGAAGTTGCAGAATTAGTGATGAGTCAGTCAGTGAGGGCTTTGTCTTTTATTAATTAGTATATATATACAGTGGTGTGAAAAACTATTTGCCCCCTTCCTGATTTCTTATTCTTTTGCATGTTTGTCACACAAAATGTTTCTGATCATCAAACACATTTAACCATTAGTCAAATATAACACAAGTAAACACAAAATGCAGTTTTTAAATGATGGTGTTTATTATTTAGGGAGAAAAAAAATCCAAACTTACATGGCCCTGTGTGAAAAAGTAATTGCCCCCTTGTTAAAAAATAACCTAACTGTGGTGTATCACACCTGAGTTCAATTTCCGTAGCCACCCCCCAGGCCTGATTACTGCCACACCTGTTTCAATCAAGAAATCACTGAAATAGGAGCTGCCTGACACAGAGAAGTAGACCAAAAGCACCTCAAAAGCTAGACATCATGCCAAGATCCAAAGAAATTCAGGAACAAATGAGAACAGAAGTAATTGAGATCTATCAGTCTGGTAAAGGTTATAAAGCCATTTCTAAAGCTTTGGGACTCCAGCGAACCACAGTGAGAGCCATTATCCACAAATGGCAAAAACATGGAACAGTGGTGAACCTTCCCAGGAGTGGCCGGCCGACCAAAATTACCCCAAGAGCGCAGAGACGACTCATCCGAGAGGTCACAAAAGACCCCAGGACAACGTCTAAAGAACTGCAGGCCTCACTTGCCTCAATTAAGGTCAGTGTTCACGACTCCACCATAAGAAAGAGACTGGGCAAAAACGGCCTGCATGGCAGATTTCCAAGGCGCAAACCACTGTTAAGCAAAAAGAACATTAGGGCTCGTCTCAATTTTGCTAAGAAACATCTCAATGATTGCCAAGACTTTTGGGAAAATACCTTGTGGACTGATGAGACAAAAGTTGAACTTTTTGGAAGGCAAATGTCCCGTTACATCTGGCGTAAAAGGAACACAGCATTTCAGAAAAAGAACATCATACCAACAGTAAAATATGGTGGTGGTAGTGTGATGGTCTGGGGTTGTTTTGCTGCTTCAGGACCTGGAAGGCTTGCTGTGATAGATGGAACCATGAATTCTACTGTCTACCAAAAAATCCTGAAGGAGAATGTCCGGCCATCTGTTCGTCAACTCAAGCTGAAGCGATCTTGGGTGCTGCAACAGGACAATGACCCAAAACACACCAGAAAATCCACCTCTGAATGGCTGAAGAAAAACAAAATGAAGACTTTGGAGTGGCCTAGTCAAAGTCCTGACCTGAATCCAATTGAGATGCTATGGCATGACCTTAAAAAGGCGGTTCATGCTAGAAAACCCTCAAATAAAGCTGAATTACAACAATTTTGCAAAGATGAGTGGGCCAAAATTCCTCCAGAGCGCTGTAAAAGACTCATTGCAAGTTATCGCAAACGCTTGATTGCAGTTATTGCTGCTAAGGGTGGCCCAACCAGTTATTAGGTTCAGGGGGCAATTACTTTTTCACACAGGGCCATGTAGATTTGGATTTTTTTTTCTCCCTAAATAATAAAAACCACCATTTACAAACTGCATTTTGTGTTTACTTGTGTTATATTTGACTAATGGTTAAATGTGTTTGATGATCAGAAACATTTTGTGTGACAAACATGCAAAAGAATAAGAAATCAGGAAGGGGGCAAATAGTTTTTCACACCACTGTATACAGTATATATTATATATATATATATATGAGACAAGGCTGTCATTAAAGCAAAAAGTGGTTCAACAAAATATTGACATTGGGGGTGATCCTTTATTAATCTGAGTATGTCTTGTTTTTGATTTTTTATAATTTTTCTGAACTGTAGCTATGATATCTTTCACTTGGATGTTATAGGTTGCATTGAGAAAGTAAAGTTGGGAAGAAATATTTTTTGTGTGTGTTTTCATTTAAGGCTGTAAAGCAAAAATAAAATGGGAATATTTCGAAGGGGGTGATTCTTTTCTATACCCACTGTATACATACCACACATACATACATATATACATACACACATGCACACACACACATACAGAAATCATGACTGGAGAATGGGACATTGCAGACATAAGTGGAAATAGTAAACAGTTTCCCGTGTGCATCTCATGTCTCTTGTATACAAAGTGAGTACTGCCAGTAATGTATTGTACTTTCTATTATCATTTTCATGTGAACTTTTCCTACTTACAAATAAAAAGTTTAACACTAGAATTACCAAAGTTTACGAAGAAACTCATACACCCGGCTCACCTTAAATCTGTTCGCACCTCTCCGTCAGCTCTGCAGTCTACTTTTGACTTTACGATGTAGGGAGTAAATAAATCAAGGTAAATAACATTCGATCTAGCTTTTATATAATTAACATATAAATGTTTCTTATGTAAAGACCATCACAAAACAAAATAAAAAACAGGTCTTTGCATGATATGTTGGCGAGCTCTGTAAGCCGTGCTGCTTTTTTGAAGGACAGGTATGGGGTAGACTGACTGGCAGGATGACGCCTGATCTCTTGCTTCATCCAAATGATGCCATCTTTCGCCTTTACGCCTGGTGCAGCTGCATTGTTCTTATATGTGAGTGGACATTTCTTGTGGGGAGGGCTTCTGTTCTCTTTCTCCAATGTAGAACCCTCGTCCTCATCTGAGTTCACTTCTGTTATAGCAGGTCTTTATTTGAAAACAACAGTGTCAGATTGGGGAGGAGAGCAAGAACATGACAGAGAATAAAACTGAATAAAAAAAAAAAAAAAAGCTAACCTTTACAAGTACCATACATTTACACCGTCTGTTACAGACTCAAATCAAATGTATGTTTTTATTGTATAATAGTAACAATAAGAGCAGCTCACTACTCAAAACATTTATTTTGGGACGCAGGAAGGCTCAAACCCACGACCTTTTGAATAGGAGTCAGCAGTTCTTACCACTGTACTACCAAAGAAGTTGCGACAACAAGCTACACTAACCCGATTTCTTTTTCTTTGGTTATAGTCTTGAATAAAAGTGCACTTGTTCTGTTATATTTGTACCTTTTGTGAAACTGCTTATTTGATATTTGGACTTCAGTCTTCACACATTATACACTTCATGTCAAAATTTCGTTGTTAGTACTAAAACATGAAAAAAGTTGATCTTTTAGGTATGTGTTCAACATTTCTTGCATTTCCTGTCATCCTACACTTGCATAGATCTTTGTAGACACAGATCACACATGAAATGCATGTATTCCAAATAACGATGTATTTTTTAGCATATAAAGCTTTAGGTACTACTTCAGTCCCTGATAAACAAGGCTTGAGCTGAGACAGGATTATGCCATTTCTGCGGCGGAAGGATGGGATAGCAGGCTGCTTGGGCTTACTGACACATTTACAAGACAAAAGACGCTGACAGAGAGGTGTGAACGGATTTAAGGTGAGCCGGGTTTATGAGTTTTTTTCGTAAGCTTTGGTAATACTTACAATACTTACATTGTTAACATATTACAGTGTATTGTTCGACTGATAGATAGGAGCACCCAATCTTGCAAATCACGCAGCTCTGGAGAGCTGTAGCATTCTCTCTGTACATTTAGTCAAAACAGGTACAATATCCCATATAGCTTTGATAAGTTCTGTATATAATATGATGTTCACACAACATCTAAACTGCATAATGTTCTGTTTGACAAAATGTATTGTGGACAATAAGCAGGTCAAACATACAGTATATAGGGATGTCACAATACTAGAATTGTATTCAATACCAACATCAGTGAGATTTATATGATACCTGATACTATCAAATACCGCAGCAAAAACAGAAATAATACTTAGTGGTTTCTACTAAAATACCTCCATTTTTTGAAGTGAAGAAAATTGTGCTTTTTTTGTAATACAATATAAAACATATATATATATATATATATATATATATATATATATATATATATATATATATATATATATACATATATATCATATATATATATATATATATATATATATATACATATATATCATATATATATATATATATATAAGTATAGTTCCGGCGCCGCTGAGAGTGGCAGCCTTTTCAGCAGCTCCGTGCATGACTGTATGTGTATGTGTACTTTTCTACTTTTATTTTTCTATTTTTATTTATTGATCACTCCTATCACTTTATTTTATGTGGATTTGTTCCCTGGACACACTTATTTTTACAACGTGGGCATGGATTTTTACACGCCGAGACTCGTCTATTCAAGTACTCAACTTCGAGCGCTGAGAACAAATGCCAGTGCGGTTCCCTATTTACCCAACGAGGTAAGAAGGCGGTATCGTGGCAGCAGAGCTGGCACTAAGCTAAAAATGAAGTGGCTTACGAGAAAGTGGCGTTTTAAGCCTTCGGTGCCTTCTGTGATTCTGGGGAATGTGAACTCAATCTCAAATAAGATCGACGAACTGGCCGCGCTGGTGAAAAATGTCAGAACCTACAGAGAATGCAGTTTGTTGTGTTTTTGCGAAACGTGGCTAACTAACACCATCCCAGATGCTAACGTGGAGCTACCCGGGTTTAGCACAGTTAGAGCGGACAGAGATGCAAGTACCTGTGGGAAGCACAAAGGAGGAGGACTCGCTCTCTATGTTAATACACGGTGGTGTAACTCTGGACATGTTAATGTCAAAGTCTCCACTTGCTGCAGGGACATTGAACTGTTGGCCGTAAGTTTGCGTCCCTTATTACTTGCCCAGGGAGTTTGGACACATCATTGTTGTCATCGTGTACATCCCTCCTCCTCCATTCTGCTGTTGCTAAGTTACAAACGCAGCACCCTGAGGTGCTTATGCTAATCGCTGGAGACGATCAGAAGGAAGGAAGGAACTCCGAGTCCAGCTCAGGGTGGCGAAGGAGCAGTACAGGAAAAAGCTGGAGCAGAAGTTGCAGAATAACAGCATGATGGAAGTGTGGGATGGGATGAAGATTATCACTGGCTGCAGCTCGAAGCGGGGTACCACCATCGAGAGAGACGTGAAGAGAGCAAACCAAATGAACAACTTCTTTAACAGGTTTGACCACCCTAACCCACTCTCACTCTCACCTCGGAGTACTGCACTCTCCACACATCCTTCTGCTGATACCAGCATAGGAGAGACATCCCCACCCATAATTACAACAGCGCAAGTGAGCAGAGAGCTGAGGAGACTTCGTGCCAGCAAAGCAGCAGGTCCAGATGGAGTATCGCCACGACTGCTGAAGGTTTGTGCATCGGAGCTGGGGGGTCCTCTACAACGCATCTTCAACCTGAGCCTTGAACAAGTAAGAGTCCCGAGGCTTTGGAAAACATCTTGCATCACCCCAGTCCCAAAGGTGTCACGTCCTAGTGAGCTGAATGACTTCTGGCCTGTTGCTCTGACATCACATGTGATGAAGACCATGGAGAGGCTGCTGCTTCACCACCTGTGGCCACAGGTTCAACATGCCCTCGACCCTCTGCAGTTTGCATATCAGGAGAAGGTGGGAGCGGAGGATGCCATCATCTATATACTACACCGATCCCTCTCTCACTTGGACAGAGGCAGTGGTGCTGTAAGAATTATGTTTCTAGACTTCTCTAGCGCCTTCAACACAACCCAACCTCTGCTCCTTAGGGACAAGCTGACAGAGATGGGAGTAGAGTCATACCTGATGGCATGGATCGTGGACTATCTTAAAGACAGACCTCAGTATGTGCGCCTTGGGAACTGCACATCTGACATTGTGGTCAGCAACACAGGAGGGCCACAAGGGACTGTACTTTCTCCGATCCTGTTCAGCCTATATACATCGGACTTCCAACACAACTCGGAGTCCTGCCACATGCAAAAGTTCGCTGATGACACTGCTATCGTGGGCTGCATCAGGAGTGGGTAGGAGGAGGAGTATAGGGACCTAATCAATGACTTTGTTAAATGGTGCGACTCAAACCACCTACACCTGAACACCAGCAAAACCAAGGAGCTGGTGGTGGATTTCAGGAGGCCCAGACACCTCATGGACCCCGTGATCATCAGAGGTGACTGTGTGCAGATGGTGCAGACCTATAAATACCTGGGAGTGCAGCTGGATGATAAATTAGACTGGACTGCCAATACTGATGCTCTGTGTAAGAAAGGACAGAGACGGTTATACTTCCTTAGAAGGCTGGCATTCTTCAACATCTTCAATAAGATGCTGCAGATGTTCTATCAGATGGTTGTGGCGAGTGTCCTCTTCTACGCGGTGGTGTGCTGGAGAAGCAGCATTAAGAAGAAAGACGCCTCACGCCTGGACAAACTGGTGAGGAAGGCAGGCTCTATTGTTGGCATGGAGCTAGACAGTTTGACATCTGTGGCAGAGTGACGGGCGCTAAGCAGGCTCCTATAAATTATGGAGAATCCACTGCATCCACTAAATAGTGTCATTTCTAGACAGAGGAGCAGCTTCAGCGACAGACTGCTGTCACTGTCCTGCTCCACTGACAGACTGAGGAAATCGTTCCTCCCCCAAACTATGCAATTCTTCAATTCCACCCGGGGGGGTAAACGTTAACATTATATAAAGTTATTGTCTGTTTTTACCTGCATTATTATCAATCTTTAATTTAATATTATTTTTTGTATCAGTAAGGTGCTGCTGGAGTATGTGAATTTCCCCTTGGGATTAATAAAGTATCTATCTATATAAAAATTGACAATAACAATAGTTTTACAATACTGGTATATCCATCAAGTGGTTTTCCAACTGTAATTTAAGTAAACAAGTATTGGCATTGATAAATATGAAAATACAATGCAGGGTTTCAAGTATTGGGTGTTGCAGAGATCAGAATCACAAATGGGGTTTATATTTTTGGGGGATTTCAGCATGGAGTAAAAAAAAAAAAACTGAAAACGGCTACTTAAAATCTGTAGTAAAATATAAAAATTCAAACATTGTACAGTATATGTACTGCTGAATGAGTGAATTTTGAGATAATTCCAGATATTTGCATTTAAAGCAATTCTTCAAAGCTGTTTTTGTAACATGATTTTAAGGTTTATGAGTGAACTAAATGCTTATGTTTCTAATAATTGCTTTTGAAGATTTATATTTGTATGATTAGATACATGTAGTTAAAAATAGTATTAAAGAATAGTATTTAGCAGGTTAGTCAAATTAATTTAACTCTCAAATGCTAAACTTATAGTGCCTTCATTGTGTCCCACTTCTTTTATATAAAAAAAAACAAAAAAAAAAAAAACAAACAAAAAAAAAAAACAAAAACATCTGTTCAAGCTTTAAAGCTTCCTGTGTGAAATCAAACTTAGTAATTTTACATTATTCCTTGATTACACAACTAAAAAGCCTTTATTTTCCCGTTTTCAAGGTTTCTTGCCTGTGTGACCAGACTCTGATATTGCTTATGGGTGTACAAATCTAGAAGTTGAAAATTACTTGGGCTGTTGTGTACCTGTACCCGATAAATTTATAATGGAGATACAGCATTACCTTCTTTAATGTGCCATTCAAATAAATATATGATGAGTGCTTTTACTTATGGGTTATACTAAAGAACATTAATTTACAATCTAAAACCAAATAAATGACAAATATGCAATGTTTGCAGATTTATTTTTTAGCAATGAAACATGCGGTTTTCATTGTCCTGCTAATTGTGTGTTTTAGTGATCACCCATCGCTGGTAACACAGTAAATATTGCAATGTTATGGCCTTGTCCTCTGAAGCATTGAGACACTAAATATTCAGAAAGCATCTGTTAGAAAACATTCAGTCTCTTTAATTAGTAGCTAACATTTACAATCTAAAGAAAATACTAAATATGATTTAAATTTTGCTGGCGGTAGGAGTTAGCATAGTTAACACTGCTGTTATATAGATATAGAGAGAACCAAGTTCAGTAACTGGCCAATTCATTGTGTAGAGCTGGCCTCAAATCAGTATTGCAATAATTTAACACATCAGTAAACTTAATATGTATTTTTTTTTTTCAAACAACGCTGGTGCTTAAAAGAACAACATCTTGTACAATGTACATTTACAACTTTTAATATAAGACTTACAGTATGTATTTATGAAAAGCAAACTAAATCTATGTATCTCACATGTTTAAAAAAACAAACCTACATGTAGTAATTTCGAATTGTCTTTTTTAGTAATGCTCAATCTACTGGAGCTCTTCACTAATATACAATTTTGACTCGTGCACAGAGATGTGAGCTAATCTCAGCGGGATCAAAGTAAGCGATGTGATCAGGAGATGGCATCAAATGGAACAAACAATAACTAATGTCAAAGAGAAGCAACAATCTTCTACAGTGGGACAACACAAGCTGACTAGAAATAAGTACCAGCACTTATGCACTAAACTAAGTGACTAAGAAAGGTAAACACAAACTTCTGGCTGGAAATGCCTTTCAGCTTCCTCTAATCTAATGGAAAATCCAAAAGGCAAAAAAGTGTGAAAAGAGGTCAGTTACAAACAAAAGGATAAGAATCTCAAAGAGAAGTCAAAAAGACTTATTTAAAAAATGCTTCAATTATGAACACAATTTTCAGTGCTAGATTTCGACAAAATAACTTTGATTTGAAACTTATTCTTTAAACTAAAGAAAAAAAAAATCTCAGACACAGAATAACAAAATAGTAATTTCAATTCAATTCTTTATTGTCATGTATAAAGGGACCATTAACAACGAATTGCTTACTTGCATATGCCTCCACAGACAGGGAACAAACACCAGAGACAAAATAAATATATAATACAAAATACAAAGAATGGCAGAAAATGCATGTGCAAGGTAGCAGTAGTAGTAGCAGCAAAACTGACAAGATTACCGATTGTTCACGAGTCTAATTGCAGATGGGTAAAAAAAAAAGTCGAATCTGGAGGTACGTATTCAGATGGACTTAACACTAGAATTACCAGAGCCTACGAAAAAGCTTGTATCTCTGGTCCACCTTAAATCGCTTCTTAAATCCGTTCACACCTCTCCGCCAGCATCCTTTGTCCTCTAAATGTGCTGATAAAAAGACAAGCTGCCAGCAGCCGGCTATTCCATCCCCCCACCAACTTAGAACGTGAGTGAACTTTTCCCAGCTCATGCCTTGATTGATTATGTGGGAGTCAAGTGGAGTTTTACAGTGGAAATAAGAGATCGTTATTCTAAAGTAATCTAATAATAATAATAATAATAATTCATTACATTTATATAGCGCTTTTCTCAGTACTCAAAGCGCTATCCACACAGGGAGGAACCGGGAAGCGAACCCACAATCTTCCACAGTCTCCTTACTGCAAAGCAGCAGCACTACCACTGCGCCACCTGTGAGGACAAATCTGTGTAAACACATTGTTAAAACAGAAACTTTGTCATATTTTAGTAATAAATGTTACAAAATGTAGTAGGCATAAACTATAGAATGTGTAAAGCCCGAGTTCCAAAGATCAAATAAACACTTTCACAAAAGCTTCAAGGACGGTACAACAGCCTCCGTGGCGTAGCGCGTTAAGATTTGCCTCTTTGAGCACAACAGCTCTGCCGCCTCACAGACCTGAGTTCGATTCCCCGCTGGGGATAAAATGTTGCTTTTTTTTTTTCTTTTTAACCTCAAACGGACATAAAATTTATAAATTGGTATGCAATGTCAGTTAATGAGATCGTTATATTTTCATGTGGGATGCTCCTTTTAAAATATTTTTTTAACAATTGAGACTGCAATTAACAGGAACAACTGTCCTTATAACTGTTATTTTTAAGATCCATAACACACAGACAGACGAGCACTGCGTAATAGAGAGACAGACAGGCAGAGATATATAAATAAACAGGGAAGGCACATGTACTGAAAGAAAAAAAAAGATCAACGTGCGTTGTTCCTGCAGCACTGAATAAGCTCAAGCGCTCTAACATCACCCCTCCCCCCTGCCTCGGAGGCTGTTGTACCGTCCTTGAAGCTTTTGTGAAAGTGTTTATTTGATCTTTGGAACTCGGGCTTTACACATTCTATAGTTTATGCCTACTACATTTTGTAACATTTATTACTAAAATTTGACAAAGTTTCTGTTTTAACAATGTGTTTACACAGATTACTTTAGAATAACGATCTTATTTCCACTGTAAAACTCCACTTCACTCCCACATAATCAATCAAGGCATGAGCTGGGAAAAGTTCGCTCACGTTCTAAGTCGGTGGGGGGATGGAATAGCCGGCTGCTGGCAGCTTGTCTTTTATCAGCACATTTAGAGGACAAAGGATGCTGGCGGAGAGGTGTGAACGGATTTAAGAAGCGATTTAAGGTGGGCCGGATATACAAGTTTTATCGTAGGCTCTGGTAATTCTAGTGTTAAGACGCTTCCCAGTTGGGAGGAGGGTGAAAAGTGGCAGTGCAGGATGGCTGGAGTCCCACCTGATACGGTTTAACTGCCTGGGAAAGCATGTGGGGTGGATGTCATGGATGCTGCAGAGCTCTGCGGTCCTGAACTGAGCAGCTGCTGTACCAGGAATATGCATCCTGTGAGGATGGATTCCACAGCACACCTATAGAATCTGCACAGGGTTGTGGATGACATCTGGGCCTTCCTCACTTTACAAAGGAAACAGAGGCACTGTAGTGCTTTCTTAACTACTGCTGCAGTGTGACTTGACCATTTAACTCTTTTAGGACAGATGTCGATGGCACCCGTCGACAAAAGTCAACATCCAGGGGTAGAGGGCAATAATCAGTTGTAAATGGCGAGAAAATTCACCCTTACGTTAAAGATATTCCCTCTTTGCTTGGAGGAATGTCAGACTCATTGACTTGGCATCTAATCCCTGTGTGTGCATGAGTTACGAAACGTAAACAAAGGCAAGATGGCATCGACATCTCACAAGGGAGTGAAGCGAGTGCAGAAAACAAAATACTCAGCAGAAAATGTTTTGCGCATTATCGCTGAGTCGGACTCCGATTTTTCAGAATCTGGTTTTGTTGAGAGTGATTAGGAGATCGAGCAGGAGAGTGAGGAACTGGTATCAGCTGATTGGACACCAGCCAATGCCGCCCCAGCTGAGCGCATTTGTGCAGCCAATGCACCTGCAGCAAGGTTCAGATGGGAGGAATACCCAGACATCGATCTGTGGGAGTCAACCTGGCTACAGGACTTCACAATACGGCACGGCTTGCTGTTGGACACTACAGATTATCAGCTGCTAGGACTACTTCAGGCTGTTCTTTCCTGAGCCAGCCTTTCGGCTACTGTTGGATGAGACAAGCAGGTATGCCGAGCAATTTTCTGAATTGCAGGGTGTGCTTCCACCGCATTCTCGTTTTTCAAAGTGAAAACCCACAACAAACGACGTGATAAAGGGGGTTGGTGGCTTTACAAATAGAGATGGGACTGGACTGGCCATATAACTTCAAGGAGCACTAGTCCAAACATGCTTTGTCCCTTTGGACCGGACTGATATCTGATAGGACTTGACTAACCTATCTCTCTCTCATTCTTCCTAGGGCACGAAGCGGAAGCGGAAGCAGAAACAGAAGCGGACAATAGCCGATAGTGAGGTGAATCGCGTTGAAATTGTAGTCGAGGAACTCCAGGCACTCGATGAACAGATTCAGAAACTTCTGTCCAGACGAAGATACCTCAGAGATCTGAAGGCTCGGCTGTTGGATAAACCGTCCTCGCCATCTGTTATCAGCGTAACATCAACCCCGCGTTGTGCCGCTGGAGTCAACTTCACCCCCGCGCCTCGTAGGAGCAACACTGATGATGACCTCGGTGTATTTCAGCAATGCAGGCGGGGGTTCAAGGCCAGAACACCTCCATCGGCACAGGAAAGCATTGTAACGCAGAACCGGTTTGACCCTCTAAGCGTCCCCAGTTCGCCTTCAGCTCCTGGTGATGTAGTAGTGGTAGGTGATTCTATTGTTAGGAACCTCAATATCACTTGCCCTAATAGAAAATCTTTTGTTTCTTGTTTTCCCGGTGCTCGTGTCCGAGATGTGACGAGACGTGCGCCGGCGATCTACAAGAACAGGGCAGTTGGAGCAATTGTTTTACACGCTGGCGTAAACGACATAAGGCACCGACAGTCCGAGATCCTCAAGGCAGACTTCACTGCATTAATTAAAGACACAAAGGAGAGGACCCCATCGGCAAAGATCTTCATCTCGGGTCCACTCCCTCTCTTCAGACGATCAAACGAGTACTACAGTCGTCTGCTTGGTTTAAACAACTGGCTGCAGGGCTTCTGCAAGAATCAAGACATCGGGTTCATCAACAACTGGGACCTCTTTTGGGAAAGACCGCGTTTTTTCAAGCGAGATGGCCTGCATCCGAATAGCTTCGGCGCCCGGGTCCTCTCCGAAAACATATCCAAGGTAATTTGTTTATCTTGACTATCTATCTCTGCTTTTAACCCCTTCCGAAATGCCACTCCTGTGCTTGGTCATGATAATTGTTTAATAAAATCTTCCATAAAAGTGCACAACATAAATACTGTAATAACCAATCTTAATGCACACAGAAAATCTAGGCAATACGGCATAAACACCAATAATTTAATTAAAGTTACTACTTTAGATGAACAATGTATTAAAACTATAAAAACAGATCATAGATTAAACAAAAAATACACGCAGAGAGGCGCTAATAAAAATAACTTAATTCCTGTTCCATATATCAATAACGCAGATAATATTCATCTCTGCTCCTCCGAAACATTGAACATGGCACTATTAAATATTAGAGCTTTAACTAACAAGACGTTTTTTATCAACGATCTTATTAGTGATAAAAAAATAGATTTTATTGCACTAAGTGAAACGTGGCTTAGCTCAGATGGCGCAGCTGTTTTAATCGAATCTGCGCCTCCGGATTACAGTTTTACTCGTGCTGATCGCCAAGGAAAGAGAGGTGGAGGACTAGCAAACATTTACTCAAGCAGGTTAAAATGTAAAAATATCAGTTTTGGTAAATTCAAGTCTTTTGAGTATCTCGCCATTACTATTCAGGGAGATTCTCACGTTCTAGTATTATCCGTGTATAGACCTCCAAAATTCAACGCGTCTTTCTTTGAGGAATTCTCTGACTTGATGTCAATCTTAATTACGAACTATGACACACTCTTAATAGTCGGCGACTTTAATTTTCATATAGATAATGAATGTGACCAAAAAGTAAAAGAATTTATGAACCTCCTGGACTCTTTTGATTTGAGACAGCTCGTTAATCAGCCTACACATAAAGCAGGTCATACGTTAGACTTAGTAATTACTAAAGGACTAAAAGTTGATATAAAGCAGGTCATTGATATGGGTCTATCAGACCATTTTCTTCTACTCTTTAATATAGAAATAATGATAGAAAACACTCATGAGAAGCATATTGTTAAAAAACGCTTCTTTGACTCATCAGCAGCTTTAAAACTTTCAAACATTCTAACCAATCAGTCCGTTTATAGTGCCAACTATAATAGCGAGGAGAATGTAAATAGTAAGGTGGAAAGATTTAATACTAAAGTGAGGGCTGCTGTTGACTTAGTTGCACCTGAAAAGACAGTTAAAAAATCTTCTAGCATTGTTATACCATGGAAGACCCAAATAGTGTCTGATTTAAAGAGAACATGCCATAGAGCTGAACGTAAATGGAGGAAAACTAAACTAACTATTGACTATGAAATATTAAAAGTTAAAATAACAGAATACAATAACACAGTCCATCTTGAGAGGTGCTGCTATTTCTCTAAGATTATAAATAACAATGCTAGTAATCCCAGAGTCTTATTTTTGACAATTGATCATCTGTTAAACCCAGGTAACTCAAAGGAATGCCTCCTAAGTACTTCCAGTAAAACCTGTGAGGCTATCGCTGTATTTTTCAATCAAAAAATTAATGATATTAGAAATAACATAGTATATCTCCCCAACACTAAGGATCCTCCTAAACCCCAGTACCCCATAATAAACAAATTAAAGTCTTTCACTAGGATAGATTTACCTGATTTACATAAAATAATTTCTCAAATGAAACCCTCCACCTGTGCCCTTGACCCAATACCAACAAATTTTTTCAAAGAAGTATCGGGCGTGCTTATTGATAATGTTCTTGACATAGTAAATTCGTCATTAGATACGGGGGTCTTCCCAGACTGTCTTAAGACTGCGGTAGTTAAACCCCTACTTAAGAAAAATAATCTCGATCCCTCTGCTCTTGAAAATTATAGACCCATCTCTAACCTGCCTTTCTTAAGTAAAATTCTAGAGAAGGCAGTCATTATACAGTTAAATGAGCACCTCAATAAACATGTTATTCTTGATAAATTTCAGTCAGGTTTTAGAACAAATCACAGCACAGAAACTGCACTCGTTAAAGTAGTAAATGACTTGCGGGTAAATGCAGACAGAGGCCATTTATCTGTTCTCATCCTCTTAGATCTGAGTGCCGCATTTGACACCATTGATCATAATATTCTTAAGAATCGCCTTAGTCAATGGGTGGGCCTCTCTGGCAGTGTCTTAAATTGGTTTGAATCCTACCTGGCAGGGAGAAAATTCTTTGTTAGTTGTGGTAATTATAACTCAAAGACACATGATATTCTATATGGTGTTCCACAAGGCTCTATCCTGGGTCCACTGCTCTTCTCAATCTACATGCTTCCATTAGGTCAGATTATCTCAGGGCACAACGTGAGCTACCACAGCTATGCTGATGACACACAGCTGTATTTATCAATAGCACCTGATGACCACAAATCTCTTGATTCGCTAACGCAATGTCTAACTTGTATCTCAGAATGGATGAATAGTAACTTTCTCAAATTAAATAAAGAAAAAAACGAAATCTTAGTGATTGGCAATAATGGATACAATGAGGCTATTAGAAATAAACTCGATGCATTAGGATTAAAAGTCAAATCGGAGGTAAAAAGCTTAGGGGTAACCGTTGATTGTAATCTGAATTTTAAATCGCATATTAATCAGATCACTAGGACAGCATTTTTTCACCTAAGAAACATAGCAAAAGTTAGACCTCTTATATCATCGAAAGATGCAGAGAAATTAGTTCATGCGTTTGTTTTCAGTCGGCTAGATTACTGTAACGCACTCCTCTCAGGACTACCCAAAAAAGACATCAATCGTTTGCAACTAGTGCAGAATGCAGCTGCTAGAATCCTTACCAGGAAAAGAAAATCCGAACACATTTCTCCAGTTTTGATGTCACTACACTGGTTACCTGTGTCATTCAGAATTGACTTTAAAATTCTGCTTATGGTTTATAAAGCTTTAAATAATCTCGCCCCGGCTTATATATCGGAATGTCGGACACCTTATATTCCAAATCGTAACCTTAGATCCTCAACTGAGTGTCTCCTTAGAATTCCAAGAGCAAAACTTAAAAGAAGTGGTGAGGCGGCCTTCTGCTGTTATGCACCTAAAATCTGGAATAGCCTGCCAGTAGGAATTCGCCAGGCTAATACAGTGGAGCACTTTAAAAAACTGCTGAAAACACATTACTTTAACATGGCCTTCTCATAACTTCACTGTAATTTAATCCTGATACTCTGTATATCCAATTCATTATAATAACTATTCATTCAAAATCTGTACTAACCCCTACTCTCTCTTCTGTTTCCTTTTCCGGTGTCCTGTTGGTGGTGGCGTGCGCCACCACCATCTACCCAAAGCACCATGATGTTCCAACAATGATGGATGGATTAAAAGCCAGAAGTCTGTACAACCATCAGCATCAAGTGACTCCGTGAAAAACCTGAACTACAAAGAGGACTATTTCATTTATGTTAGGTAGAATGCCCAGAGGGGACTGGGTGGTCTCGTGGCCTGGAACCCCTACAGATTTTATTTTTTTCTCCAGCCTTCTGGAGTTTTTTTTTGTTTTTTCTGTCCACCCTGGCCATCGGACCTTACTCCTTTCTATGTTAACTAATGTTGTCTTATTTTAATTTCTTATTTTGTCTTTTATTTTTCTTCTCTTCATTATGTAAAGCACTTTGAGCTACTTTTTGTATGAAAATGTGCTATATAAATAAATGTTGTTGTTGTATGGTGGCTTTGGACATGTTATGCCGTGTGATAGGTAAGTGCTCCTGCAAAGATTTATTAATTTCTGTGATAACCAGAAGCAGATATTCAAGGGCTGAGCCAGGGTATAACCCATGTATAAAATTCAGCCCCTGCTTGACATTGGAACCAACATATAAACAATTTTATTAGCCTGGTCATAATTTGTCTGTGGATGAATTAATGATGGGCAGCACGGTGGCGCAGTGGTAGTGCTGCTGCCTCGCAGTAAGGAGACCTGGATTCGCTTCCCAGGTCCTCCCTGTGTGGAATTTGCATGTTCTCCTCTTGTCAAGTGGGTTTCCTCCCACAGTCCAAAGACTTGCAGGTTAGGTGTACTGGCGATCCTAAACTGTCCCTAGTGTGTGTGCGTGTGTGCCCTGCGGTTGGCTGGCAGGGATTTGTTCCTGCCTTGCAGCCTATGCTGGCTCGGATTGGCTCCAGCAGACCCCCGTGACACTGTGTTAGGATATAACGGATTGGGAAGTGACTGACTGACTGAATTAATGATAAAATACAAGGGACACCTTTTTTCCACCAGTATATGCCAGACAAGCCCACAAAGTATGCCATAATGGATTTTATACTGGCAGAAGCAAACACTGGTTTCTGCCTGAAAATAATCACATATACAGGAAAGTACTCCTTTTAAAGAGTGCCACTTGACAATTTAGGTTGTGCTGGAGCTACTTAAGGGCTATGAACTTTTGGGTCAGGTTGTTTACATGGACAATTTCTATACATCACCTGAATTGTTCATGGAGCTACAGAGCAGGGGAATTGAAGCTTGTAGCACAGTGAGAGTGAACAGGAGATACAATGTCTTCACATTTGAAGCCAGACATGCTGAACATGAAAAGAGGAGACAATCCTGTTTTCATGCGGGCAGAAAACTTGGTGGCAGTTCCATGGCACGATGTCAAATGGGTGAGTTGTCTCTCTACAGTACACACCAACAAAAGATGTGAGAAAGTTATTCATCAAAAGGGAAACCCAGAAGGTAGGAGGCTGGACAAGCCAGTTGCACTGGAAGAGTATAACTGTAAAATGCCCGGAGCTGATCAACTGTAAGTCCATAAGTCCACCAAGTGGTACTACACCATGTACCATTGCATGCCTGAAATTGTACTCACAAATGGCTATATATTTTTCAAGCAGGCAAACAGTGACAGCACCATGACTGCGGGAGATTTCCGCAGGAAGGTGGTCGACAACTTGCTGGAAGAGTATGTTGCATTACCTTTGGGAAAGAAAGGAAGGCCATCAAAAAGAGCAGTGCCATGCAGGCTGACTGGGCGCCACATACGAGGACAAAAAACACAAATCTGACAGTGTTGTGTGCAGTAACAGACAATTGAAAAGGAGGCACCAATGCAACACATATTGTAAGCAGTGTAATGTGGCAATACATGCAATTTGCTGCTTTGAGTGTTATTATACACTGTAGGATTTTTCTGTGTAAGATGTATATGATATTCATGTGTAATCATATAGTATGCAGGCTCATACAACATGCAAGACAGTTTCATTTGTCAAAAATATTTTTTTGTTGATTTGATGTGTTACACCATTGCCTTGTGTCCTTTTTTTAAAGAAGTGAGTTTTTGGAAAACTATTCAGCATTGGGAGAAAAGAAACAGCCCTTAAAGAGTAAGGGCATCAGTAAGGGTCACCCCAAGGAACCTGAAGCTGCTAACCTACTCCACAGCTTCTCCTTCGATGTAAATGTGATGATGCTCCCTCACCCGCTTGCAGAAATCCATGATCAGCTCCTTAGTTTTGCTAACACTGAGGTTGAGGTTGTTGTCTTAGCACCATTCTGCCAGGAGTCTGACCACCTCTCTGTAGGCTGTCTTGCCAGCTTGTCAGACTGATTACAGTGGTGCTGTCAGCAAACTTGAGGATGGTGTTAGAGCTATACTTAGCCATGTAGTCATAGGTGAAGAGAGAGTAAAAGCAAGGGACTTGGCACACTGCCTTGTGGGGTGCCAATGTTTATAATGTTGGTGAATGAGGTTTTTCCACCAATATGCTAAGGTCTGCCAGTGAGAAAGTCCAGGACCCAATTGTACAGTGAAGAGCTGAGCACCAGATCCAGGAGTTTAGCGATGAGCTGGGATGGGATGGCAGTGTTAAATGCAGATATGTAGCCCACAAACAGCAGTCTGGCATAACAGTTCTTGTTCTCTGGGTGAGGCAGAGTAGTGTGAAGTGCAATGGAAATGGCATCCTCAAAAAACCTGTTACAATGGTAGGCAAACTGGAGGGGGTCTAAACTGACAGGGATTATGTTCTAAACGTGTTCCAGCACCAGCACTTCATTGCTATGGGAGTAAGTGCTACCGGGTGGTAATCATTAAGGCAGTTTATTTTTCTTTGGTACAGGGATGATGGCTGTGTGCTTGAAGTAGGTGGGGACAGATGAAACTTTCAAAGATGTGTTAAAAATCTCCATGAAGACAGCAGCTAGCTGGTCGAAGCATGTTTTTAAAACATGATCTGAAACTCCGTCCGGGACAGCTGCTTTGTGGAGAAAATCCTCTTCATGTCATACTCAGAGATCCTCAGGCTGGAGTCTTGCAGTGCTGTGGGAAATCGCACAGGTCTGTCTGAGTTAGTGAGCTTGAAGCGGGCAAAAAACACATTCAGTTTGTCAGGGAGTGAAGTTGCGGTAGCTGTAGCTACGCGGGTCCAGGGTTTGTAATGTGTAATACTGTGGATGCCATGCCGCATTCGACAAGCGTCTACTATGCTGTTAAAATGAGAGTCCAGTTTGTGGGTGTACTGGCGCTTGCATGTTTATTGACTTTCCAGAAATCATACCTGCTCTTTTTATATGCTGCACTCATGGATTTACTGGTTGACTATTGCACACATCTACGGCTTCTGGTTGGGAAATACACATACAGACTTTGTGGGCATGCAGTCATCCACACATTTCCTGATGAAGCCTGTGACGACTGCGGCATACTCATCCAGGTTATCGGTGGACTCTTTGAACACATCCCAATCCACAGATTCAAAGCAGTCCTTAAGTTTCTCTACTGCTACCGGGATCCAACAGTGCACCTCTCACAGGGCCGCTCCACATGCTTTAGCTGCTGCTTATAAACAGGGAGGAGTGGCACAGAGTGGTCATCCGATTGTCCAAAGTTTGCGAAACGTGTCTTTGTGTGCGGTGTAGTAGTGGTCTAGTGTGTTAACACCTATGGTGGGATAGAAGGTGTGTTGGTAGTATGTGGTGTAAACAGACCTGAAATTTGCTTTGTTGAAATCCCCAGCAATGATAACCAGTCCCTCAGGGTGTGTGTTTTCATAGTCCGTAATGAGGCTGTACAATTTCTTAACACTAGAATTACCAGAGCCAACGAAAAAACAAATAAATCCGGCCCACCTTAAATCCCTTCACACCTCTCCATCAGCGTCTTTTGTCTTGTAAATGTGTCAATAAGCCCAAGCAGGAAGCAGCCTGCTATACCATCACAATGCCGCAGAACGGGCAAGAAGTTCTCCCAGTTCCAGCCTTCATTATCTGGGAGTGAGCTACCTAGAATTATATAGAGTAAATAATTTCATGTGTGTTCTGTGTCTACAACAATCTATGTAAACACATTGTTAAAACAGAAACATTTATGTTTTAGTAATAAATGACAAAATGTAGACATGAATTGTATAATGTGTGAAGGCTGATGGCCAAATATCAAATAAACACTTCACAAAAGGTGCAAGTACAATATGACACCTTCCGCGGTGAATCGGTAAGAACTGCTGACTTATAATCCAGAGGTCGTCAGTTCGAAACCAGCTCCTCCACAAATTCACAGTTTTGAATTCGAACAGCATCAGATCGGGTGTGAATTTATACTGGCATTGTTAGTTACAGTCAGATCATGGGGGGCGAGGGAGAGCGTGAACGAGACTGAGAGAATAAAACTGAAAAAAAAGCTAACTTTTACAAATACCATAAATTTACAGCTGCTCTGACGCTGTTCGTTTTCAAATAATATTGCATTAGTGCGACAATGTTTTGTGATTGGTACTATTCAGGTCATAAAATGATTTTTTCAAAATGTCACATATATTTGTCTTTTTCTTTTTTGCCCGGTGCTGCATTGACATCATGCACCAGAAGGCATGAGCTTATTCAGTGCGAGCAGGAGCACGCAGGTGGCCAGTTGCTAGTGCTATAATACGATTGACTTGGTTGTGATCAGCACATGTACTGTACAAGGCATGCACGGGGGCCACTGACAAAAGAGGAGTGTTCATGGATCACCTTGCAGAGGAACTTCGTCGTTGATTCTTACAAGAAAAGGCGGTGGATAAAGCAAAAGAGGATGCAATATTGAAAAGCTTCTGTTCCAAGACCGCCACTCCCCCAGCCCCTTCAGTGTAATAGGAACCACAGCACAGAGAGAAGTGTGTACATTGCAACAGGTACAAATGTCGTAAATGCAGGAAGGATGGTCCTTGGGTTTAAGGGAACTGTTCACATTTGAATCTGATGATTACATATAGTGTGGAACCAACCTCTCTGTACTATTCTTTCCTCTGCATGTCCTCTAGAGTACAAAAGAAACACCACCATGCATCAAAATGTGGAGATTGGGCAAGATCGGAAAAAAAAAAAACAAAACGCAGTCATTGATTACAACCGCAAGAAGGCATGCGAATGAATATGAATAATATTGCATCCGTGCCACAATGTTTTCCGAAATGTACTATACAGGTCATAAAATTAGTTATTCCAAATATATATACCTATGTTTCTGTTTTTTGTCAGTGCAGCTTCAACATCATGGACCATAAGGTGCGTACTAATTGAGCGTGAGCAGGAACACTCAATAAAACTGAAATAAAAAAATTCAAGTGACAGTGATGTATCGTGATCGTGACTGAGAGAAGTAAAAAAAAAAACGCTAACTTTTACAAGTACTATAAATTTACACTGGCTGTTACAGACACAAATCAAATGTATGTTTTTATTGTATAATATTAACAATGTAAGATTACTCAAAACAGTAAATTTGCGGGGTAACTTGTTTCGAACTGATGACCTCTGGAATGTAAGTTAGCAGTTCTTACCGTTTCACCACAGTAGCTGTCGCATTGTACCGGCACCTTTTGTGAAAGTGTTTATTTGATATTTGGCCATCAGCCTTCACACATTATACAGTTCATGTCTACATTTTTGTAATTTATTTCTAAAACATAAAAACATGTTTGTTTTAACGATGTGTTTACATAGATTGTTGTAGACAGAGAACACACATCAAATTATTTCCCCTTACAACTCTAGGTAGCTCACTCCCAGATAATGAAGGCTGGAACTGGTAGAACTTCTTGCCCATTCTGCGGCGGTGGGAGGATGGTATAGCAGGCTGCTTGCTACTTGGGCTTATCGACACATTTACAAGACAAGACACTAACGGAGAGGTGCGAAGGGATTTAAGGTGGGCTGGATTTACGAGTTTTTTCGTAGGCTCTGGTAATTCTAGTGTTAAGTGCGAAGCTGATGTTAGCTTGCAGGGGTGTTATAATAAGTTTGTTATAATATTAAGTTTAATGTCACTGTCTCTGTGCAGACATTTCAAATCTGTTTTTCTTTTCTTTGTACATACATAGCTGAGCCAGATTTAGTACAAAGGGGCTCAGCATTTAGAATTGCTGGGCCAAGCATAGGACAAGATAGACAAAGACAGATGGAGGAATGTATAGTCAGCCTAAAGACAGATGTATACCATTTTGTCCTCTGTTATCAGTCAGCACAAAATCTTTCCTTGTTTGGAAATGGACTATTTACCGACGTGGGGGCCTGCACGTGGAGGAACCAGTATAAAAGACTTGGACATCAGCCAAACACTTTGAAGCCGATGGACGGATGGGTGATAATGTCATCCATCCTGAAAATCCTTTCAGCGCAGTGACGAAAATGACAAACTATACACAAAGTGTTGTCATGTCTTCCTCGTCTGTAATGCTGTGTAAATTGTCAGTAAAGAAAGCTAAGTTATTTTCTCTTATGTGATTTTTACCGCCGTATCAGTATGGGAGGGATATCGCCTTTAATATCAAATCTAAATAGTTTTCGGTTACTTAAAATGCCGCAATTAAAAAAAGAACTTATTCCAACTAGAGAGCTATATCGCCCCTTAAAGGAAACAAATATGGCATAGTCGGCAGGATTGTGGCTAAATTAATAACCGTATCATATTTATAACGTAATATATACATATATATGTGTGTGTATATATATATATATATATATATATATATATATATATATATATATATATATATACAGTAATCCCTCGCTATATCGCGCTTTGCCTTTCGCGGCTTCACTCCATCGCGGATTTTATATGTAAGCATATTTAAATATATATCGCAGATTTTTTGCTGGTTCGTGGATTTCTGCGGACAATGGATCTTTTAATTTCTGGTACATGCTTCCTCAGTTGGTTTGCCCAGTTGATTTCATACAAGGGACGCTATTGGCAGATGGCTGAGAAGCTACCCAACACTTTTCTCCCTCTCTGTCTTGCGCTGAGTTTCTCTGATCCTGACGTAGGGGGATCGAGCAGGGGGGCTGTTCGCAAACCTAGACGATACGGACGCTCGTCTAAAAATGCTGAAAGATTATCTTCACGTTGCTACCTTCTGTGCAAGCTGCATTCTGAAGGACATGCTGCACGGTGCTTCGCATACTTCAAAGCTCAAAGGGCACGTATTGATTTTTGACTTTGTTTTTATCTGTCTCTCTCTCTCCCTGCTCCTGACGGAGGGGGTGTGAGCTGCCGCCTTCAACAGCTTTGTGCCGCGGTGGTTCGCATACTTAAAAGCCAAACAGCGTATTGATTTGTTTGCTTTTCTTTACCTCTCTGACATCTGCTCCTGACGCAAACTCCTTTGAACAGGAAGATATGTTTGCATTCTTTTAATTGTGAGACGGAACTGTCATCTCTGTCTTGTAATGGAGCACAGTTTAAACTTTTGAAAAAGAGACAAATGTTTGTTTGCAGTGTTTGAATAACGTTCCTGTCTCTCTACAACCTCCTGTGTTTCTGCGCAAATCTGTGACCCAAGCATGACAATATAAAAATAACCATATAAACATATGGTTTCTACTTCGCGGATTTTCTTATTTCGCGGGTGGCTCTGGAACGCAACCCCCGCGATGGAGGAGGGATTACTGTGTATATATATATATATATATATATATATATATATATATATATATATATATATATATATATATACACTAGGGGGCTTCGCCCCCTGCTCGCTTCGCTCGCCAACCCCTGTGTTTGGTTTTCCGGATACACACTTAAGATTTTTTTTTCTTTGAATTGTTGCTATTTCATTAGTTTCACTTTTATTTCAGAACTTCTGTAAAAACAATATTTGTAATCTTGCGAGTCCCAATAGGCTGAATCTTTTTAATGAGGTCAGGATAGGTTTCTCTGTTTGGAATTTCAGCACAGACAAAACGATCTACATCATCAGCAGTTAATTTTTTTTTACAAAGTAAAAAAGTAAGTAGAGTTCTGCATTGGACTCCTGTCTGTAAAGTTGTGCTATTTTCCTCTCACAGTTCCAAAAGTACATGGGGTTACCAAGGTGATACCCCAGCTTTTGTCTAGGTTTTTGTACAAGGGCTAGACAGAACGTTTTTGACTCCTGGGGTAAATGTAGCTTTTTAAATAAGCAGATAGATTAACATATATACATGAACAAAGTAACCAATAAATGCATGTGCGGTAAACTCCATTTTGAAATTCTCAAGATTCTTTATTTGTCACATGCATAGTTATACAGGACAACATGCAGTGAAATGCATCCTGATCCGCTTATCAAAAACTGTACAAAGTTAGAAGAATATCAGTTAGATTAACAAAAAGTCATACATAGAAAGGTAACAGTATACAGTAATCCCTCGCTATATCGCGCTTCGACTTTTGCGGCTTCACTCTTTCACGGATTTTATATGTAAGCATATTTAAATATATATCGCGGATTTTTTGCTGGTTCATGGATTTCTGCGGACAATGGGTCTTTTAATTTTTGTACATATGCTTCCTCAGTTGGTTTGCCCTGTTGATTTCATACAAGGGACGCTATTGGCAGATGGCTGAGAAGCTACCCAACTTACTTTTCTCTCTCTCTTGCTCTGACATTCTCTGCTCCTGATGGAGGGGGTGTGGGCAGGGGGGCTGTTCGCACACCTAGACGATATGGACGCTCGTCTAAAAATGCTGAAAGATTATCTTCACGTTGCTCCCTTCTGTGCAGCTGCTTCGTGAAGTGACATGCTGCACGGTGCTTCGCACACTTAAAAGCTTGAAGGGCACGTATTGATTTTTGATTGTTTGTTTTTCTCTCTCTCTCTGACATTCTCTGCTCCTGACGGAGGGGGTGTGAGATGCTGCCTTCATTGCAACTGCTTTGTGCCGCGGTGCTTTGCATACTTAAAAGCCAAACAGCCCTATTGATTTGTTTGCTTTTCTCTCTCTCTCTCTCTGACATTCTCTGCTCCTGATGCGCACTCCTTTGAAGAGGAAGACATGTTTGCATTCTTTTAATTGTGAGATGGAACTGTTATCTCTGTCTTGTCATGGAGCACAGCTTAAACTTTTGAAAAACAGACAAATGTTTGTTTGCAGTGTTTGAATAAAGTTCCTTTCTCTCTACAACTTCCTGTGTTTCTGTGCAAATCTATGACCCAAGCATGACAATATAAAAATAACCATATAAACATATGGTTTCTACTTCGCGGATTTTCACCTTTCGCGGGGGGTTCTGGAACGCAACCCCCGTGATCGAGGAGGGATTACTGTAGTAGAACATGATAAATAAGTACAATTATGTGAATAAAGTAGAATTAACTGTTACGGTGCAATAGTGTAGTAATTATTGTGCAAAGCCAAAGTTAAACTGGTGCATAGTTAAATGAGGCAGTTTGTTTGTTTGTGCTACTCCGATCTTTACTTTCTTTTTTTATATTTTCTAATTTTCCTACTTTTATGTCCTTTAACTTTCTCCACGTGTATAGCGCCAACGGTTTTTTTTTTTTTTTTTTTTGAGCCTTTCTAATTTCACTGATTTCATAGTCTCTAACCTGCTCTGCATGTGTTTAGCATTTAATTATTTTAAGTTTAATTACTTTCCTTATTTTCTGAATTTGCACCTCAATTATTCTTTTTTGCTCTTTTTTCTGTCCAACGCATTTGAGTCTCTTTTCTCCGCGTTACTTTCTTCTTGGCTTAGATGTCGCCATTTAATTTATAATGTACCTTATATGCTTTCTATGCGCTGAGAGCCCTGGATCTGTGTGTGCTGAAATCCTTCACAAGACTGAATATTTTGCTGCCTATTGTCCTATTTGATAGATTGTAAGTAGGGCGTGTCTTTGGTCTCGCGGGTAGACAGAATGACTTCGTCCGTTCATTGGTAATTCCATTAAATGCCATCCGCTTTCCATTGCACTAACGTATCGAGTATCTAAATATGCTTGAACTTTGTCCTGTGCTTGTTCTTTCGATAAAGTTACGCGTACTCTATCGTGTCCTTTATGAATGTACTTGTAGATGTACTTAATACTCATCACTGATGCACAACACTCGACATTAATATGACAGTCGAATCTTTTTAGTAAATACGGGTTATATGGTACAATCATTGAATTATTGATCATCACAATTTTTTCATATTTCTTTCCATGATAAGTGTGTTTTTCGTGACGATTATCTCTTCGGCGATAGTCTGGAAAGCCAGCTATAGTCATATCTGTTGTCTTGAACGAAAGCTTTTGGAAATTTTTTTAAACACTTTTTTTCTTTCGAGTCCCAACATGCTGAATCTTTTAAATGAGGCCCGTGAGACATGTGTTTAATGACTTTGTACCATAATTCAGGATAGCTTTCTCTGTTTGGAATTTCAGCACAGACAAAACGGTCAACATCATCAGCAGTTAATAATTTTTTTTGTAAAGTAACCAATAAACGCATGTGAGGTAAACCCCGTTTTTGAAATTCGATCGTGTAAATGTATGCTCGGATTTTCCCAAATACCGTTTCGAGTTCTTTCAATAAAATTAATACTTTCTGATAGAACAATCTACTTACGAACGTTGGAATATCTTGTGCCGATGTAGCTGGTGGCATTTTTTTCAGGAATCTCCAGATTTCTGGCCATTGTGGATTGCACATCATTGTAATAAATAACTCTGGCCATTTGCACTAATGTAATCTTTAGTTTCTTTGTTCTGACACTTTATTTTTTTTTCTGTTTTCATATTCTGTATCTTGCTCTGCATGTGTTTCGCGCCTCCATTTTTTTTTTTTGCGTCTTTTGAATTCCACTGTTTTCATTATCTCTCACCTGATCTGTGTGTTTTTTGCCCCCTTGTTTTTTAACATGTTTATGACGTTTTACTTTTTTTTTGTACCCATTTTTTTTCTCTCCATCGCTTTTGGGTCTCTTTTCTCCACGCTTTTCTTACTTCTTTGTTTAATCGTCGACGTTTCATTTCTACCCTATTCATTTCTACCGTATTGACCTTATACACTTTATATGCACTGAGAGCCCTGGAGCTGTGTGCGCTGCATGACTGCCTTTACACTACTGATTTGTTTTTTTTGATATTGCTTGTAAGTAGGGTGTGTCTTGCAAGACTCTCGTTCTATGTTCCCGTGAGACGCACCATGGCAGGTCTCTTTCGTCTTGCGGGTCTTTAAATTATCTTCCGAGAGGATCACGTATCGTAGACTATCAGGACAGGATTTCTTTTTATAATATATATATATATATATATATATATATATATATATATATATAATATGCATCTGATAATGATGGCATGGAAGGTCTCGGTCAGATATTGAGTATATCGGGATGGTCATGCGCATTGTCATGGACTCCCATGACCGAGTTATACTGCCTTTAAATACCTGGCCCTAACTGGCATGGGGACATTAATTAATCCAGAAACAGTACAGGAGGCGGGCTTGTAACATAGGCCACAGTGCATTGGGCAATAATAAAAAAAAAAAAAAAAAACAGATAGGTGCTGGTAAATTGTAGCAGTTTCTGCTAATTACATTATGCGGGTTGGACTTAAAAGTCGAAAGCATAATTACAAAATGTGGGAATAAAAGACAAAACTAAACCAGTCAAAATAAATTGTATAACAACAGTTTTAAACTTAGACACGAGACTGGTTGTCCAGAATAAAGTAAAACGGCACCCGAGTGGACAACACAGATTAATCAGCAGCTGTACGAAACTCCAAAACCTGCCAGAGAAGTAAATGCCGTGTTGGGGAACACTGTTATTAAAATAAATTACATCGTTAGCCATTAGGAACAGTATTTTGTAAAGCTATGAAGAGCTGCACGTTATTAAGAGTTGATGCATCCAGCCGGTCTGGCAGTCAGTTACTTAAAGATTGAACAGTGTCAATGCCGATAAAATCCATAAAGGCTCGATAGCGCTCACTAAAATAATTGTAGAAATCTTTAATGGCATAATAGCAGCCCGATAGAATCCAAAATACACGTTTCGTCCGCATGCTAAAAACGCAGTTTTATGAGCTATGCAGCTGTTGCTGTGACCAAAATGTTAAAGGTTTTGGCAAAAAAAACCCTTGCCTATACAGCTAAAGTATCATGCCGTGTGCTAAAACACACAGAAATTATTGAAATCGTCATATAAGTATTGTTTATACAAACCTACATTATAAGCTAGTGTTAAAAAAGAAACTGTAGACGGTGTACACAAATAGCACTAAAAAATAAAAATAAATAAAAAAGAGCTCTAATTGGAAAAAGAAATAATTATCCATGTACATTTGGTTTTAACATTGCAATGAGAAGCATGCCTCCGTTACTTTCCTGTAATCACTGGCCATACTTTTAAGAAGGTATTAATTGGATAAGTGTGGATTTAAAAATGACAGTTTCTCACATGACAAAGAAATATAATTATTGATATGTATAATTGAGTTAAATAAAATGTCTCCACTTTTGTTTAAAGCTTACCATAAACGCACAAAATATTTTTCCCTTTAAACCCTGATCAAGTTTAAAGGAAAAATGCTCTTTTTATAATAATAAATAATAAATGAGAAGGGAGACAAGTTCTTGCGATAAGCAGAATGTGCCTGATGTGCGTGAATGAAGGTTGTGTATTTTAGGAACTATAAAGGTAAAGAGTATGGTAGCGCAGTGGTTATCACACTTGCCCTGTGATAGGAAATAAAGGTTCAAGCATGTATGTTTTCCTTGTTGAGTCAGGATATTCTTTGTGACTAAGTAACTTTTTCTGGGAATGCTTTCTTGTTGTGGAATTGTGCCGCGTGATTTCCCGATGGGTGGATTCACCTTGTTGTCCCTGAATCGGATCGCCACGGAAATAATTTTCCTTGATTGTCGTGGAACCGGTTCTCCACTGAGTTTTCATGATCTGGAGACTAGTGCAGTATGAAACTGAGGTATGACATACTCCTAAATTAATGAAAGTAATACCAGCTTGTGTCCTGAGAAGTTGTTTGATTATAATGATAAGCATGAAGGTAAAGAAGTAAGTTGTTTGATGGTCGTGATAAGTAAATAAGCAAGAAGGGAAAGACGCGTTTAAGTGCGTTGAACGGTGAAACCTTATAAATAAAATAAAAAGCACAACCTCGAGTGAGTTTATAGCACGTGTGATAGAGATCTCTGTGAACGAAATACAACTGTAAAAGAACTTTATTCTGTGAATGAAGTGCAATTATAAAGAGAACATGAGTATGAGAATATGGGATGATATTTGAAAGAATGAAGCAATTGCTAAGTGTGTTGAAATGACTGCAAAGAGTGAAAGCTTTTTGTTTGTGAAGAAATGCTTTCTCCAGTGTGCTGGATGTGTCTAAAGAACTTCTGCCTTAGCCAAGTAATCTACTTGAGCGTGAAGTGGGATAAAATCTAGCAAAGAAAAATTCAAGATTTTACTCTTATTCAGAGTCTGGGATGGCAGATGCTCTTATATGTCATTTGTAAGTCTGTGTCGAAAAGTCTATGTTTCTTTGTCTGTCAGCTGACTAATTCATAATGTGAAACAAAACCCTAAAAGATGGGAGACTTCCCATATAATAACATAATAGGACAGTAATAGGTGATCATATCCAAATTTAATTGCATTAGTAATACATGTGAATATCTAAAACGTCTATAGCAAGTAAAATCAAAAGTGATCATAAGAATATTAATTGGTATTGGTAATGCATCCTGTGCCTAGTCAGTGAGCCTGGAATGTTTTTGAAGCCTGCAAACAGATGCAGTGTTAAATAAAACTGACCTATGACCTTGCAAGACAGAAGGACAGCCTGTAGCGTGGTCAGTTAAAGAGTTAATGAAAAAATCTGAATTTCACTAAAAGTATTACAAACATAAAACTTATGTAACTTCAAAACTATAGATGTTCTTTTTCTCCAGATTCAGCAAACCCTGTGACCAATGGGTGAAACACAAACTATTTTTCTATACAAGCTGCAAGAAATAGCTTAACAGCAAGTTTGGGCAGAGAAATTAGAAATAATCTGACCAAAGGGTGGTAAATGTTTGATTATCAATCATAAATTAATGAACAGCAGTTATTGGAATTATTTCCTTTCATGCTGATTAGTTGTGCAAGTGTAAGGGTATGACATCCTGTATAATGTTTAAATAAAATAACAAATATAAACAGGTTAAATGTTGCCATATTAAACTAGACTAATGTCTTTCTCTAGTCTTCATAGCAAATGCAGTGAAGAGAATTTACATATTTTGATGTATGTCAAATGATTATTATTATCACTTCAGTAATTATGAAATGTATTAGAACTGAAATACATGTATGCATTTGTATCTGTTAGTGATTAATTTTATGAAGATTTGTTATTACATCAATGTGTTAAGGTTAGTGCTCAGTGATAATATACATACCTGAATGGATTGTTAAGTCAGTTATACATTAGGAAATGTATATTAGATAGATAGATAGATACTTTATTAATCATATGGGAATAATTCAAAAGTTTACCATTAATCTATATAAACTGTGCTGTTGTAATATCTTAAGAGGCATTTAAGAGATTTGTCTCTTGATAAGATAAGCTATAGTTTGTTATATAGATGTTATAAGATTTTTGTTTTAGACAAAAATGAAAATACTTAAGTTCAAATATGTAACATCCTGATATAATTTAAGACATCTGTGATGTACTGTATAACTGTTGCAATGTGTTAATTCTGTTTAGTGTATTATCCTACTGAAGAAAGATTTTCACTAGCCTGGTTTAAATGTAATAATTTGCCATATTAATTTATCTCTGGTATTTATGATACGAGACTGAGAACTGAGAGTCTAGGATTGTCATTAATAGTGGATGTATTCTATTATACATATGATTGATAAAGTATTGTTTGATGTTACGTATTAGCTCTACCCTTCAACCTTCTTTAATTAGCATAGCAAGTATTTTAGTTTGGCCACTCAATTTAGTGGTTGTTAAGGCCTCTCCAACTCAGTGGTAGAGCTTTATCAATGAAGAAAAGGTGGTGTGCTACGAACGAAGACTCAAAGTGACTGTACTGCACTAATGACTCTTGGTCTGCTGCACATACCTGATAATAGCTGGTGAAGAAGCGACTCGCTTTTCCAGAGGGAAGGAGTGTGGAATCAAAGAAAGATTGTAAGCCCAGCTAAGTAAATCTGAAGCCATGATATGGTTGTACAGACATTTGCTGCAGAAACAAAGTTTATGGACTTTAACAGAAACAGGCTGTGAAATGCCACTGAAGTGAGATGACAGCTGTTGAATGCGAAGGGTTCCCTTGATTGACTGCTGTATCCAGTGCAGGACAAGTGAAGTGTTCCTCTGCTAAATGGACAGTCACCATGTGTGCATCTCATTAGCTCTCTAATGGCAATGAGACAGTTTAGTTTCTGTTTCAGTACTGGCAAAGACTAAGTCCTGTACCAGCCACACGTTTGTTTGGAGGGATCTGCAAAGCCACCAAGCAAAAGACTTTGTCTACAAACCACTGAGTTGGACAAGGCATGAATATAGAAAGCTTAGGAATATACTTAAAAAATGTTATAAGAGGGGCTCAAAGGTATGAGTATATGCATAATTTACCACCAATATTGTTCTATTCCCTTTCAATTTGCAATTTAACATCTGATAGTGAAGTTGGGGAGGATAATAGTATAAAAGTATACAATAATACTGGTTAAGAACAATTATTAATCATAGCAATAGATCTATAATAGCATCTGATTTATGTTACAACTATTGTAACTCATATAAAAGGATCAGACACCAAAAGATGGGGCACATATAGCAACATACTGTAGCTAGAAATGTAATGAATGCCAAAGAATAGTGAAGTCCATCAAGATGCTATATAGATTTATAATGTAATCTGAGGCTATGGCACCCACTGCATGGGCTCAGTGACATTCAGTTACAACACTGACTATGTAAAACATAACAGGAGATCTCCACCTACACCACTGGTGGGATACAGTGATCACTACTTAGTAACACCATGTTAAATGTAACTGTTCATCCAAGTGTACTGTAACGTATTATTGTTAATATTTATTTACGCTGGTATATTAGATGAATGAAACAGGAGCCATAGTGGCACTACACTTCACATTTCCAGAAATGTTCTTGAGGAACCATCTACACTGTGAAGGGGGATCGAGTACCTTTTGCTTTGTGGATAAGACCTTCAAGTATTGTTTTTGTCACAGATCCAGTGACAAAGGGTGGTTTGTTATAATAAGTTTGTTATAATATTGTTTAATGTCACTGTCTCTGTGCAGACATTTTAAATCTGTTTATCTTTTCTTTGTACATGCATAGCTGAGCCAGATTTAGTACAAAGGGGCTCAGCATTTAGAATTGCTGGGCCAAGCATAGGACAAGATAGACAAAGACAGCTGGAGGAATGTATAGTCAGCCCAAAGACAGATGTATACTATTTTGTCCTCTGTTATCAGTCAGCACAAAATCTTCTTTCCTTGTTTGGAAATGGACTATTTGCCGATATGGGGGCCTGCACGTGGAGGAATCAGTATAAAAGACTTGGACATCAGCCAAACACTTTGAAGCCAATGAACGGATGGGTGATAACGTCATCCGTCCTGAAAATCCTTTCAGCGCAGTGACGAAAATGACAAACTATACACAAAGTGTTGTCAGGGCTTCCTCCTCTGTAATGCTGCGTAAATTGTCAGTAAAGAAGGCTAACTTATTTTCTCTTATGTGATTTTTACAGCCGTATCACTATGGGAGGGATATCACCTTTTAATATCATATCTATATAGTTTTCGGTTACTTAAAACGCCGCAATTACAAAAGAACTTATTACAACTATGGAGCTTTATTGCCCCTTAAAGGAAACAAGGGAGATGTAAATGGCAGCCATGTAAGCTCCCTAGGAAGGTAGAGCGGCCACTTGATGAGCAGACAGTCTAGGTCCTGTGAACAGCTTTGTGAAATGCCTTCCACATCCATACACCATGCATTGTTGATGAGGAAACATACCGAGCTACCTCTCTTCTTCCCAGTGGAGTCTGCCCAATTAGCTTGATGGATTGAGAAGCTGACTGGCTGCACAGTTGAATCCGGCGTGCTGGTAGTGAGCCATGCTTCCACACAACAGTCACATAGATCTCACTGGAAATGTTTACCGCATAGACAGTTCATTTTGTTAATCACATTTGCATTGGCCAATGTTGATCTTGGGTTATTGTGGCAAACAGTTCCGAGTCTGTAACTTCAAAAGGGGCCACTTGCTCCTTTGTTGTTCTGATGTTTACCAATGTTCTATGGTAGTACGTAATAAAACAGCAAACAGGTAGTACAAACAATAACACAAATACAGACACAAAAACGAAAAGTCTACGAGGAGAAACACGCAGCACATCGCCTCTCTCCATCGCCATATTGATGCACGTACCTTCAACAGTGGTGATTTGTCCCTTTATTGTTCCGATGTTTACAAATGTTCTATGATTGTATTTAATAAAACAGGGAATATGTACAAATGAAGGAATGAAGATAAAAGCTAAAGATTACCTGTGGGTGGGTGGTAAGTAGAGATGATCCAGACACACATGACACTTTTTCGTAATGGGATTGAATAATCCAATTGCAACTTCCTAATGAGTATCCAGAGCTTAGTGGAGTGATTTGGACAGCACCAAACAGCTCCTAATTAAAATAAAAGATAATAAAAAACTATAAATTTAAACAGGTTTAAACTAAGAAAATACAACACACATACATTTTATATAAGGAGTTCTGATGAAAATAATTCTTCAGAGTCAAAAAATATGAATCAAAAATAGAACAATCTTTTCTGTAATTTTTAAGGCTATTTTGCATTATCGTCAAGGTTTTGTTAAAAAAAAAAAAAAAAAAAAGGCATACAGTACAGATTATTAAAATATTTTGTTCAGATCAATTACCCCATCCCTAACTATATAGGGAGGAAGCAGACAGACTGAGAAAACCCCGAAAAGTTAACAACAATTTATCTTGTTCAATTAATAAAGAAAAATATAAAATAGTCTTGGTCTCGTCCGTTGTTGTTGAGATGTACCTCTAGAGCTGAGCTCCTTTAACAGCAGTGTTAGTTTACCCCTTTTTTCTTTTTTACTATCATTTCGAGGTATCCTGTATTTACATTATAAGCGAGTATAAATAATTATGAGCAGGAAACAAAGGGTTCAGAAAGAAAAGGAAAAGGCAGCTAAACTTTCACCAAAGTCAAAACCGGCCTCAAGTTCTCGGTACTGCCTACCAGAGACTGACCTGTAACAGATGGGTGAAGGATCAGATCTACCAGGAACAGATGCTGCAGCATCGGCTCCAGCTGAAAGCGAAAGTGAGAGCAAAGTGATGAGTAAGGCAAGCAAGGTGAATTTGTTGATTCCAGGAAGATTATTGGAACTGAGCATGGCTCTTTTATCCTCGCTGTTAACTGCTGTTAATACCCCCAATGATTTACAAGCACAACTGGACTCACAACTCCACATATGAAGTGCAGAGAAGACCGAAACATACTGTCCGAGCTGAAGGTAATGTTTGCCGCACTCAGGTGGGACATACATGATATAAAGTGTGATATAAAGAAAGAAAGAAAGTACCTAAACAAAAAGAATGAGAAAAAGCATCAGCATATAAAAGACCCGAAGAAACATTTAAGTACTATGTTTACAAGAGCCTTTACAGAAATTTAGAAAAGATAAAGGAAATATAAGTAAGCAAGTGAGTAAAATTGGAGTGCTTAATGCTTAGCTTGAAGATATTAAGCAAATGTTTGTAACTCGTATTGAAATAACTGAACAATCCACATCCAACACTGACGAAAAAGCAACAGCTGCAAAATCAGAATGCAAAGTGCTCTTTGACAAACTAGCTGTGCTGGAAGATAAGATATAGAAGGAACAACATCAGAATTGAAGGTCTCCCTGAAAATCGTAAAATTCAAACCCTAAGAAATAGCTGAACTATTCTCTAAAATAACTAGACAGGACTTCAAACCAGACACAGAGATCTCAGCAGCCTACCGTATAAGTGGATTGAATGCCTCAAAATGGAGAAGCCTGATTGTTTGTTTCAACAAACTACAGGCTAAAGAAAACTTTATGCCTCTTCTCAGATTGAAAGAGGAGATCATACTTGAAAATAACCGCATTCATATTTTCCCTGATTTCTCCTCCTCTACCCTGTAACATCTGCTAAACAAGCTGTATTCTACAGCATTAAACAGTGTCTACACAGAGCTGAAATCAGACACAGCCTCTTGTGACCCTGCTAAACTGAAAGTAGTTATTGAAGGTCAGTTTTACATTTTTAGCTCACTGAATGAAACAGAAAAAGATCTAAGAAGACTGATCCCGACATCTTTTTGAAACACGATCATGAGTCATACCATGTTCTGGCAAGGCAAAGAAGATTATGCTTGTAACTTGGACCATTTGTAATGCAACATCTGCCATAACTATACAGCACATTCTATTTCTTTTTTGGTCACATTTTTTTTGTTAAACTTCAATTTTATTATAATGAAATTTCTCCCATTGAACATATGTACATTTTGGAAACCACAAAGCAACTAGCTATTTACAGTATGTGTATTTTTTTTCTACTTCATATCCTTGGATATTATATTGGGAATATACTATCATATGTTATCTAATGTCTCCATGGGAACTGTTTAACATCATTCCCTAGGTTTATTTTATTAGGACTGTACTTTCAAAAGATATCTCAATTTTAACATTTTCTACAATGCTGCTGGGGGGTTCGTTTTAGTCTCTTCGCATGTTAGAAGACCGGTACTTCATGAAGTGTGGTCTGCCTCACTCAGGAAAGCAAACATGGGATTTTTGGGTGGGATTGGATGTGGAGAGAGAAAAAAAGCATTGCTATATCTTATTTATCCTTTCTACCCCAATAAATGTAAGTGCCAACATAACAATAGGCTTCATAGTCGTAACATCTGGCAATAGTATGAAATCTAGGTCCAAGCTATCATTTATAATAATCTACTACATTAACTTAAAACTATAAAATGTCAACAAATGTTCAAAAGCAATGTTTTTATGATCAAACAGTGAACTTTATCAGCTGGAATGTCAAAGGCCTCAATCATAAATTAAAAAGAAAGATGGTGTTCTCTCACTTAACAGGTTTAAATACCAAGTCAGGAGACTCACTTAATAAACAATGACCAGTTTCTGTTGCAAAGGAAGTGGATTGGCCAATTTTTTCACTCTGGCTGTACAAAGAAAACTGGGGTCTAGGAATCTTAATGCACAGAACTATCCCATTTGTAGCATCAGACATAATATCTGACCTTGAAGGTCGCTATATCATGGTGATTTATTTAATACTAAAGTGATTCTCATACTTATCTATTCACCTAATGTGAATGATATAGATTTCAACCAAAATGGTTTCACATCTATTCCTAACATAAACACTCATTAAATTACAATGACCAGAGATTTTAATTCTGTTTTAAATTCAGACTTGGATAGGTGTTCAGCTACAGCGGCGATGACATCTGATACTGAAAAAATAATTACACAGTTTGTAATGAATCAGAACTTATCAAACCCGTGGAGGTTTTTAAATCCTAACCTAAGAGGATACTCCTCCTCACAAATTCATCAATGTTACTTAAGAATTGATTATTTCTTCATAGCCAATATTTTTTTTTGCCCATTATCAAAGTGTTTAAGTATGGTGCTATTGTTATGTCCGACCATGCCCCTCTAATGATGGAGCTTAAATCACTATGCCCTATACACTCATTTCGTAGCTGGCATCTTAACCCCAACATTAGCTGATGAGTACTGTACTGAATTTGTATCCAAGCAAATTGATTATTTTCTAGAGACAAATCCATCCTCAGAAGTCTCTGCATCATTACTCTTGGAAACTCTGAAGGAAATATTAAGAGGCCAAATTATTTCATATGTTCCTCACAAAAATAAATTAGTGAACAAGATGATGTCTGAGTCAATCAACGAAATTACCAGAATAGATCTAGAATACGCCAGGTCTCTAAATGAGTATAGGAAAAGACAAGTTTTGCAATAGAATTTAACCTTGTCTACTAAAGAAACTGAACAGCTCATCTGTACACCGCAACATCATTATTATGAACAAATAGAGAAGACCAATTAGATTTTAGCCCAACAAATACACAAGAAGTCTGCAATGTAATAAAAGCAATAAACAACACAGAGAATATAAAATCATTGACCATAGAAATATAACCCCACACATTTAGTGACTACTATAAGTCCTTATATTCTACTCTGTCTAAAGATGATAAGACACAATCTAATGAGTTTTTGACTCATTACAGATACCACAGCTAGATACTCTTAGTGCTGTGGAACTGGATAAATCTTTGACACTCAGAATTACTATAGATGTTATACTCTCACTTTAAAGTGGGAAAGCAGCCAGCCCTGATGGCTATCCAGTGGAATTTTATAAAAACAAATTTTTCAAATAAGTTAGCTCCACTATTACTAGCAACATTTACAGGAGCTAAAGACAACAAAATTCTACCTCATACTTTTTGCCAAACATTAATTACTGTCTTTGTAGTAAGTTGTTTTCTTAGGAATGTACACCATACAGACCAATCTCACTCCTGAATAATAAAGTTAAGATACTCTCAAAATTTCTAGCTAGAAGGACTGAGAAAGTGCTTCGTTTGGTAATATCACAAGACCAAACCAAATTTATTAAAGGCAGACACTTGGCTTCTATTCTTCAATGTTTGTTTAATGTAATATATTCACCCATTAAATCTAGCACCCTGGAGATCTCACTATTTTTGGATGCAGAAAAAGCATCTGATATGGTTGAATGGGACTATGTATCCACCACACTGCACAAATCTGGGTTTGGCTGAAAAATATGTGCATGTATCAAACTACTCTATACTAGTCCAGGAGCCTCAGTATACAATACAATACAATACAATACAGTTTATTTTTGTATAGCCCAAAATCACACAGGAAGTGCCGCAATGGGTTTTAACAGGCCCTGCCTCTTGACAGCCCCCCAGCCTTGACTCTCTAAGAAGACAAGGAAAAACTCCCAAAAAAACCTAGTAGGGAAAAATGGAAGAAACCTTGGGAAAGGCAGTTCAAAGAGAGACCCCTTTCCAGGTAGATTGGGCGTGCAGTGGGTGTCAAAAGAAGGGGGTCAATACAATACAATACAGTACAGTACACAGAACAGAACAATGCATTAATAACATTATTTCACACTACTTCAAACTAGAATGCAGCACTCAATTGCTTTTTGCAATCACCATTGGCTGTTTACTATCAAAATACACCAGAAATAAATGACATTTTCAGAGGAGGACTTGAACAGAAAATATCACTATATGCAGATGATATGGTACCGTATACACATCTGACTCACAAAATTCCGTGCTAGCAGTCCAAAAAGCACTAGCAGATTTTCAAAACATATCTGGACTTAAAATCAATTTGAATAAAAGTGCTTTTTCAAGTGAACTCACTCCAGCCACTGCAAAAAAACCTCACACTGGTTCCATTCCATCTGAACTTGTGTGGCGCTGAGGTGTCACCTGTTGCTTGGTTTGTCATGTGGTGGGTGCAGCAATGCGCTGTATTAGCGCCTGCTCCTAACCTCTCATACTGTTTATCACACAAAATTAAACAGGACACCTTCCCATTTATCTTCGCAGATTAGTTTAAATATCTAGGGGTAAATATAAGTAAATATAAAGCTCTTTTTCAACAAAATTTTGCAGATGGAGTCTTTGATAATCCTCTTGAAGCACTTCATGACAAGAGACATGAGTGCTATAGGGTGGCAATCATTAAAGAACGTGGGTTTGTTTTTCTTTGGTATGGGTGCAATAACAGATTTTTTTAAAACAGGTAGGAACCACAGACTGGGTTAAAGAGTCATTAAAGATGGATGTAAACACTTAATTTAGCCGATCAGCACATGATTCAAGATTATGCCTGGAGATTCTATATGGACCTGGTGCTTTCTGGGAGTTCACACATCTCAGAACATGAAGAACACTACACTCTGAATTAGAGACTGCAACTCTGCTGTTCTGAGCTATTCTAGTACTAGCTGTATAATCTTCTGTGACGGACAAGTTAATGCTAGCTCTGTTAATGTCAAACCGAGCATAAGAAGCGTTCAGCTCGTCTGCTAGTGAAAAATTAATACACACAGTGGTTTTACCTCTAAAGTCCGGAATGGTCTACTGTCCCTCACATGAAAGTTAGGCTCCACTTTCTCCTTGTACTGCCCCTTTTCCTTCTTCACAGCTGTTCTTAGACAGTAGCAGGCTGCCTTGTACTCACTATATTCAACCCATGGCTTCTGATCAGGGAAACACTGCATTGTTTTTGTTGGAATGATGGACTCGGACAGCACAGCAACAAAGCTGACAGCTGAATCCGCAAACTCATTGACGTCATTAGAGCTTGTCCGGAACACGTCCCAGTTCAGTCATCAAACATGTTCTGTAGCATGGGGACTGACTGAGTAGACCAGCATTTGATCTCTCTCATGACATGTTATTTAGACTCTGGTAGAAGGAGAATGGCAACGTGGTCTGATCTCCCAAACACAGAATGTGACAACGCTTTGTAGCTTGACTTAAACTGCGTGTAACAGTGATGTAGTGTGTTTCCCCCTCTTGCTGAGCATGTGACATGTTGGTGAAAGTTCGGCCTGACCTTTCTGCTTGCTGTTAGCTTTGTTAAAGTCCCCCGTCACGATAAGCACTGTGTCTGGGTGCTTGTTTAGATGTTCACTAAGCACACTATGGAGTTTAGAAAAAACCTTACCTACATGAGCCTGAGGGTTTATATATACAGTAATCCCTCCTCCATCGCGGGGGTTGCGTTCCAGAGCCACCCGCGAAATAAGAAAATCCGCGAAGTAGAAACCATATCTTTATATGGTTATTTTTATATTGTCATGCTTGGGTCACAGATTTGTGCAGAAACACAGGAGGTTGTAGAGAGACAGGAACGTTATTCAAACACTGCAAACAAACATTTGTCTCTTTTTCAAAAGTTTAAACTGTGCTCCATGACAACACAGAGATGACAGTTCTGTCTCACAATTAAAAGAATGCAAACATATCTTCCTCTTCAAAGGAAACAGAGAGTAAAGCAAACAACTGAATAGGGCTTTTTGGCTTTTAATTATGCGAAGCACCGCTGGCACAAAGCTGTTGCAGGAAACAGCTCACATCCCCTCCGTCAGGAGGAGAGAGAGAGAGAGAGAGAGTCAAAAATCAATACGTGCCCTTTGAGCTTTTAAGTATGTGAAGCACCGTGCAGCATACTTAAAAGCTGCACACAGAAGGTAGCAACGTGAACATACTCTTTCAGCATTTTTAGACGACCGTCCGTATCGTCTAGGTGTGCGAACAGCCCCCCTGCTCACACCCCCTACGTCAGGATCACAGATAGTCAGCGCAAGAGAGAGAGAAAGAAAAGTAAGTTGGGTAGCTTCTCAGCCATCTGCCAATAGCGTCCCTTGTATGAAATCAACTGGGCAAACCAACTGAGGAAGCATGTACCAGAAATTAAAAGACCCATTGTCCTCAGAAATCCGCGAACCAGCAAAAAATCCGCGATATATATTTAAATATGCTTACATATAAAATCCGCGATAGAGTGAAGCCGCAAAAGGCGAAGCGCGATATAGCGAGGGATCACTGTACAGAGATGATGATAATAGCAGAAAACTCAGGTGGCAAGTAATGAGGGCAGCATATGAGTGTCAGATGCTCCAGATCAGCAGAGCAGGAGTGCTTAAGAATCGAGATGTTCCTGAGAATGCATCATTTATTGTTTATCGAAAAAACAAACATGTCCACCTTTTACTTTACCAGATTTGGCCATTCTGTTCATCCGAATGACAGAGAAACACTCAGATGGGATTACTGCTCAGTCCGGTATTCCAGGTGAATGCTACATTTCAGTCAAAGAACACTGCAGTCCCTGATGTTGCACTGGAATTTAATACTGGCTTGGAGATCATCCATCTTGTTTTCTAGTGACTAGACATTTTCGAGCAGGATACTGGGCAGAGGAGGATAATATGGTTTATTCCTCATTCTGTTCCACATGCAGGCTCTTTTGCCGCGGTGTTTATTTCTCCATTGCCACGGTTTGGCTCCTGTAGTGCCATTGTTATTGTTCCCCTCATCATGCAGTATCTCACTGAGAATCTCTCCTGGACACAAGTCAACAGATGAATTTGACATTGGGGGGGTCAGTTTACTCAACCTATGTTTAAAATCATTCCTCTCTCATGAATAATCAAAGCGGTGGTAGTTTGTGACGGAAAAATAACCAAAAAGTTAAGTAAATGCACGATGTTAACGGAGCGACCAGGACATCAGCCAAGCACAGTGGCGCCATCTCAGACTCTTCTTTCCTTAGGAGACTGCGTTCCTTTAAATGTGGGTATTGACATCCTTTACATATTCCTTGTCTCTGTAATCACAAGTGTGAATACTAAGAACTGGTTACACAAACAGCTGCTGGCAACAGCTCTTAGCAAAAAACACTCCTGGAACATTATACTGATGACAAACACAACCAGCAGGTAAGCAATTTCAAGTGAGCAAAAACTGATTAAATATAAGCACTTTAGCTTATCTCCCAATAATTCCTTTGTCACCTGCCTAAATATTTTCTTTTTCCACTTTTTAACACATATTTGAAGGCGTGACACAAACATGATAATTTTATTGTATCTTCTCCATCTGTGCTATACTTTGCTATTTAGAGATAACATATCATTGTGGTTTGAGTTTTTATAATTTGTTTCTATATAACAATGCTGTGCCATTTTGACTTCACTACTGTCTTGAGTAAAAATAGCGGTGCCTTTGTGAAAAGTGATTCAAATTATGAAGTTATCCATCTACCTTCTAAACCCAGTTATTCAAAGCAGGTTCACAGTGAAACTGGAGCCTATCCCAGCAAGCAGAGTGATCACAAAACATGAACACACACACAAAGGCCAGTTTAGCAGCGCCAGTCCAGCTAACTATCATGTGCTTGGACAATGGGGGGGAAACTGGAGCAGCCGGAGAAAACCCATGCAAACTGCATATAGGGAGTACCTGGGACTTGAACCTCAGTCTTCTTGCTCTGAAGCAGCTGTGTTACTACTGCACCACTGTGAAGCCCCACACATTTTTTATATATACAGTACCTTGCAAAAGTATTCATCCACCTCATGTGTCCCATTTTGTCAATTACAATTTAGAATTAAACTGAATGTTCATTTGGATTTTATGTAATGGACTTCACAATGTAGTCTCTACATATAAATATAAATATAAATATATATATATATATATATAAAATCAAACGTCTATCTGTATGTCTGTCCGCTTTCACAAGAGAACTACTTAACGGATTTAGATTGGGTTTTTTTCTATAATTTGCTTCAACATTCTGGTTGATTTTGTGACTTTTCTCATCGCGCTAAGAATCGTAGTTCGCTTGCAGGAGCGATATATTCGCGCTAATCCGAGACAGAGGTTGCGGGCCAAGGGGAGAGGGAAGTGTGACGTCAGGAGTGGGGAGTGAGAAAGAAAAAAAAAAACATTAACTGTAATGATTATAAGTATTTACCTCATAATACCAATGACTGTATTTTGTATTAATCATTCTGCAGAGAGCTATATGATTTATTACTTCTATATGATTTGCTATCCATTTAGGTAGAAAAGAATTAAGCTTGTGCACATAATTATTAGAACACTTGCATTCTTTTATGAGAAAATGTTGATCTTCTGATACTAACAGAACACTCTGTGATATTATAAATCAATGTGATAGTTTCTGAATTCTTGCTTAAAACCATAAGAAACATGCCACTTATGGATTAATAAATAAGGATTTATTAATCTAACCAAACAAAATCTAATGAAGGTATTAAAACTATAAGAATGTAATTTCTTTATAACTAATGTACTATAAGAAATTGCTTTAAACTGGTCTTGTGTGTGCTGATAAGAGCGTATTTCTTAGGAACGTGAGTGCCCTAATAGCTCTTTATTTAGATAAGAACCTCTGTGCACTTGTGCATGTAATAATCAGGATGTAAACATAATTTACAACAATTTATGTATGACCTTAAAATGAACTGTCATGTGTTTTTCTCTTTGGCTAATGGATAGGCTAGATAATAAAAAGAAAAGAATTTTTCTTTCAGGAGGCTGTTTGATCTGACCAGGCAGTGGCACTGAGCTGGGGGTTCTGCAGTCTCTTTAAACTCACCAAGAATAAAGAAATTGCTTTTGTCTCCCATCGTTTTTTGACTTCAGCGTCCACAGGAGCCAGGTGTCCTGTTTCACTACTATGTGGGTGGAGCTACGGGGGATGGCTAGTGTGTGTGTATATTATATATACTGGGGGGCTTTGTTCGCCCACCCCCGGGTTTGGTTTACCGGATATACAATTTAAAGAGACTGTTATTTTCATGGGCATTGTTACATATGCATCATTTTCACTTTTACTTTAAAACTTTTGTAAAAACAATACTTGTCCTTTATTTCCGGGCCCGGGCATGGTTACATCTCCTTCTCGCAGGATGTAGAACGCTGCTCTCGTTGTGAAGGAGGTGTGGCTGAACGCACGGTAAGGAGAAGTGGTCGGATCATCTGCTGGCTTTCTACTGCTGGCGAGCTGCGTGTTTTGCTTGTCATTTGTCATTGTTTTAAGAGCTGGGAGCACATGAAGTGTGTCTGCCAAAAGCAATCCAACAACTGCTAGGTTAGATGTCTGTGGATTTGTTTTAAATGATGTCTAACTTCCTTGTCTCGTGACATTGTAAAAACAATACTTGTCCTTTATTTCCGGCCCCGGGTGTGGTTAAATCTCTTTCTCGCATAATGTATAATGCTGCTTGCATTGTGACGGGGGGGGGGGGGGTGGCTCAACGCATGCTAAGGAGATGCCGTCAGATCAATTGCTGTCTTTCTGCTGCTGCTGCTGTCGCGCTGCCCGTCGATCATTTTAAAGCCTGTACAGCAGCTGTCCTTTTGCTACTTCGTGTCTCTGCCGCTTACGTTGTGAATGTGGGGGGGTGGTTAACACATGCTAAGGAGAAGTGGTCGTATCATCTGCTGGCTTGTTGCGGTTGATCGGTTATGTGCTGGGTCGACCACATCTCTTTAGCGGCAGTGTGAACGGTGGATGTACGGCAATAATTTTTTCTACAAGCTGGCATATAAAGTTTGCATAAGATGCAGTTTCACCAGTGTGGACACTTGGGGGCACTGTTGCCCTGTGAAACCCAACAGACAGGTACTCTGGACACAGGTTTAAAAGCACTAAGAAGATTTTTAATCCTTTTCTTCACTATAGTGTCTCCAAAGCACCACATCTACCAAACAAACAATGAATAAACACAATAATTCTCCTTTCCTCTCAGCAAGCTCCGTCACACTCCCTCCCAACTCCGGCTCGCTTGCTCGGTCTCCACCAGTCCTTTATATAGTCGGGACAATAATATAGAAGTGCTTCTGTCCTTCCATCCATGTGACTCGTTAGCACTTCCCAGGTAAAATGGAGAGTTAAATTTTTCTTTAGCCCAGAAGTACTTCTGTCCTTCCGTCCCCATGACTTTAGAGTACTTCTGGGCTATATGCGAAGCAGAAATCCCCGTGTTTCCCACAGCGTCAGCTGATGGCACCCACGGTACCCAGCAAAGCTGGGAAGCCGAACTCCATATCCCATAGTGCCCTGCGGGAATCAGTGGCACTGCTATGCTGCAGGGAAGTCGCCATCTAGCGTCCTGGGTGTGTCGGCCGGGTTGAGCTGCCTGCCGTCCATCACACCAGCATTTTTGTTTGTATAAAATGAATGCATTCCAAATGTATTTTTTCACCAGATGACCAAATATCTTTTTGTAGTATTTATTTTTTTGCCTCCGCATAATGGGATAGAAAGTCAATTCTTGATCCGCACGATCTATGCTACCCATTATGCTATTGATGATGACCACAGCATAAGGCTTCATAATCTTGTTGCTTTTTGCCTGCACAGTGACCATAACTGCATTTTGTACAGTGCTAAGACGACAAACCTCTTTATCTTCCATTTCAGCACAAGCACTTTATCCTTTTGCCAAACTACCAGCTCACTTTGCTGTAATTTAGCTTTGCCAAAGTCTTCGGGCAAGGCATAACGGTAGGGACGCACTGTTCTATGTGTCAGTCTTTCTTTGGAGCAAAATGTCAAATAGCTCTGGCAAAGTATAAATATTGTTGATGGTTACACAGTAACCTTGATCCAGCAGGGCATCTCTATCAAAGTCAGCACTGATGACGTAGCAACACCATACTTGTTATTTCGGATCAAACAGTGTCCCTTTCCCTGTGTACAAAACCAAGTTCCAAATGTATCCCATTTAAGATTCACAAAAGTCATAAAACGTTATGCCAAATCTTGGTCTTTTTGACACGATGTACTGTATCCATGACAGTCTGCCCTTATAAGCTATGAGACTTTCATCGATGATGACATCACAGTCTGGAATGTAAACATTCCGAAAATTTGATACAATAGCCTGGTATACAGTAATCCCTCCTCCGTCGCGGGGGTTGCATTCCAGAGCCACCCGCGAAATAAGAAAATCCGCGAAGTAGAAACCATATGTTTATATGGTTATTTTTATATTGTCATGCTTGGGTCACAGATTTGCGCAGAAACACAGGAGGCTGTAGAGAGACAGGAACGTTATTCAAACACTGCAAACAAACATTTGTCTCTTTTTCAAAAGTTTAAACTGTGCTCCATGACAAGACAGAGATGACAGTTCTGTCTCACAATTAAAAGAATGCAAACATATCATCCTCTACAAAGGAGTGCGTGTCAGGAGCTCAGGCTGTCAGAAACAGAGAGCAAAGCAAACAAATCAATAGGGCTTTTTGGCTTAAGTATGCGAAGCACCGCGGCACAAAGCTGTTGAAGGCGGCAGCTCACACCCCCTCCGTCAGGAGCAGGGAGAGAGAGAGACAGATAAAAACAAAGAGTGAAAAATCAATACGTGCCCTTTGAGCTTTTAAGTATGTGAAGCACCGTGCAGCATGTCGCTTCACTAAGCAGCTGCACACAGAAGGCAGCAACGTGAAGATAATCTTTCAGCATTTTTAGACGAGCGTCCGTATCGTCTAGGTGTGCGAACAGCCCCCCTGCTCACACCCCCTACGTCAGGATCAGAGAAAGTCAGCGCAAGAGACACAGAGAAAAGTTGGGTAGCTTCTCAGCCATCTGCCAATAGCGTCCCTTGTATGAAATCAACTGGGCAAACCAACTGAGGAAGCATGTACCAGAAATTAAAAGACCCATTGTCCTCAGAAATCCGCGAACCAGCAAAAAATCTGCGATATATATTTAAATATGCTTACATATAAAATCCGCAATAGAGTGAAGCCGCGAAAGGCGAAGCGCGATATAGCGAGGGATCACTGTATCTCCCAAATTTTCTTCACTTTGGGTGTTGGATGGATAGTCTTCATTGTTGGTAAAGTGCAGATATTTCATAATTAGTGAAAACCTGCACTCAGACAATGTTTCCAAAGAACGGCAGCACTGACAGTACTGCTATAGACCAAGTGATTCTTGGTTCTAATGCTTGTGCAAGATGCATCTGTACTGTTGCTTGAGTAACACTCAGGGCTTACACTTTTAACAAGGTTTTCACAGTCCCGAGTAATGCTCGGGCCTAATGCTAAGGAGGCCACACATTCACTATCTTGGAAATAAAGCTGCTTTAGTAAATTATATTAAGTACAAAATCTGATTTGTGTCTTCTCACTAAAACCTGGCTTAGTAAATCTGACACTATTCCCTTAGCTGAGACATCACAAATTGGTTATACATTCCTTCATAAATCTAGAGATACTGGTGGAAAAGTGGCCTTGGAATAATTCCTTATGACAAAATACAAACTACTTCTAAAAATTGTAGGGGAATTCATACCCTTTAAGGCACTTGTTTTAAATATTAAAACACATTCCAGCACAACTGTTGTGCTAGTCTATAGACCACCATGGTCATATTCATTGTTCATGACTGAATTTGGCAAGCCTTTAATCTGATTTAGTTATAAATTATGACTCTGTTTTACTACACTGGCTGGAAAGTGGCATTGGGCTTGCCTGGTTTAATTCTTATTTATCAAATTAAATCTGGTATGTACAGAAATGTGCTGACCCCATTATTATACATGGAAGTGAAATATTATGTCTCACAGTGCTCAGTACTGGGAACTTTACTGTTTACTGTACATAGATGACACCAAGTTGCACCTTTCTTTTAGACCAAATGATGTTTCTCCAATGTTGTCCTTAATTAGATGTGTTAGTGAGTTAAAGAAGTGGACAGATAACATTTCTGTTTTATCCGGGTTCAAAGACAAGAAGTTATCTGTTGGAGAGAATAATGCTGATCTCAACAATATTTTGTCATTACAGTAATTCCTCGCTATATCGCGCTTCGACTTTCGCGGCTTCACTCTATTGCGGATTTTATATGTAAGCATATTTAAATATATATCGCAGATTTTTTGCTGGTTCGCGGATTTCTGCGGACAATGGGTCTTTTAATTTCTGGTACATGCTTCCTCAGTTGGTCTGTCCAGTTGATTTCATACAAGGGACGCTATTGGCAGATGGCCGAGAAGCTACCCAACCAGAGCGCGTGTTATGTATTAAATAAAACTCCTCAAATATATTGTGAGCACGGGGGCTGTTCGCACCCCTAGAGGATACGGCCGCTCCTCAAAAAACGCTGAAAGATTACCTTCACATTGCTCTCTTCTTTGCTGGGCTTACATATGGCTGCTTTATCAAGCGATATTCTTCCTGCACGGTGCTTCGCATACTTAAAATATCAAACAGCATGTATTGATTTTTACTTTTCTCTCTCTCTCGCTCTGACATTCTCTGCTCCTGACGGAGGGGGTGTGAGCAGGGGGGCTGTTCGCACACCTAGACGATACGGACGCTCGTCTAAAAATGTTGAGATTACCTTCACGTTGCTCCCTTCTGTGCAGCTGCTTCGTGAAGCGACATGCTTCCCCCACGGTGCTTCGCATACTTAAAAGCTCGAAGGGCACGTATTGATTTTTGATTGTTTGTTTTTCTTTGTCTCTCTCTCTCTCTGACATTCTCTGCTCCTGACGGAGGGGGTGTGAGCTGCTGCCTTCCTTGCAACTGCTTTGTGCGGCAGTGCTTTGCGTACTTAAAAGCCAAACAGCCCTATTGATTTTTGTTTGCTCTTTTTTCTCTCTCTCTCTCTGACATTGTCTGCTCCTGACGCGCACTCCTTTGAAGAGGAAGATATGTTTGCATTCTTTTAATTCTGAGACGGAACTGTCATCTCTGTCTTGTCATGGAGCACAGTTTAAACTTTTGAAAAAGAGACAAATGTTTGTTTGCAGTGTTTGAATAAAGTTCCTGTCTCTCTACAACCTCCTGTGTTTCTGTGCAAATCTGTGACCTAAGCATGACAATATAAAAATAACCATATAAACATATGGTTTCTACTTCGCGGATTTTCACCTTTCGCAGGGGGTTCTGGAACGCAACCCCCGCGATCAAGGAGGGATTACTGTATTTAACTCCGTTGGAATCACTATTAGTTTTACTGAATCAGCTCGCAAACTAGGTGTTATCTTTGATGATAGCATGTCATTTAAAGTACACATTACAAAACTGTCCAAAAAATGTTTTGTCGTCTTAAGAATTTTTGAATATTAAGGCGTTTTCAAAATATGCAGGAGAAATTAATTCATGGATTTATTTCTAGTAGAAATGTCTACAGCAATGCAGTGTTCACTGGCTGATCAAATTGTTCCTTTATAGAACTTTCAGTTATTTCAAAATGTTTAAAAAATTATTGCAAGAACAAGAAGGTACAAACACAACTCCAGTTCTTATGTCCTTGCACTAACTCTCAGTTAAGTTTACGGCAGATTTCAAAATCCTCCTTTTAACATATAAAGCCTTAAATGGCCAAAGCCATACTTACTTATCTGAACTTATTACTTACAAACCTTTACTTACAAACCTAGGTGCACATTAAGATTTCAAGATGCTGGCCTGCTTACGATTCCAAGGATTATTAAAATAACAATAACAGGCTGAGCTTTTAGTTTAAAAGCAACAAAGTTATGGAATGGCCTGCCTTCTTGTATAAAAGATGCCCCTTTAGTCTTAGCTTTTAAATCTAGGCTGAAGACTTACTACTTCAGTTCAGCATATCCTAAGTAGAGCTACTGATTAGCTATACATAGTGCATTTCTGTTGTTAGTCACTAGTACAAAAATATAAGTAACACAATATTGTTACTAACCCTTCTATATTCCGTTTCTCTTCTCAGTATCCTCCTTCATGTTGGGTTTGGTACTATTGCTCTACTGCCAAGTTGTTTGCCTGCCTTGGAAAAGTAACATAAGATAAAGGAGTGCTGGAATCATCAGGCAGAAGGATTCTTTTATCAGATTGGCTAGCCCAGCACTGACATAGCTATAGACTGGCTAATTGGTTGGGAAGCGGCTTGTTGGCAGAGCTCTCCAGGACTCTTCACTGTGTCTGGCTTGTCTGACTTTTACAATTAGCTGATGGACAAATATTGTTGTTTATTAGTTTTATTAACTCTTTTAGGGCAAGTTTTTTTTTGTTTCTTTACTCCCAAGGCAGAATATTTTCCCAAAAACTAACTTTTTTTTAAAAAAAAAGAAAAAGCAATGGTTTAACATATCAAATCAACAAAAAATATTGATTGTCAACAAATGTTACTGTCTTACATGTTGTATGAGCCTGCATACTATATGATTTCACATACATATTACACAGCAAAGTCCTGTAAAGTATGATATTGCTCAAAGCAGCCAATTGCATGCACTGCCACATTGCACTGCTTACAATATGTGTTGCACTGGTGCCTCCTTTTCAGTTGTCTGTTGCTGCACACAACACTGTCAGGTTTGTATTTTTTGTCCTCATATGTTGCAGGACAGTGGCACTCAGTCAGCCTGTCTGGAACTGCTCTTTGTGATGGCCTTCCTCGCTTTGCCAAAGGCACTGCAACATACTCTGCCAGCAAGATGTCAACCACCTTCTTGCTGAAATCTACTGCAGTCATAGTGCTGTCACTGTTTGCCTACTTGAACAATATATAGCCATTTGTAAATGCAATCTCACGCATGCGATGGCACACAGTGTGGTACCACTTGGTGGACTTATGGCCGTAAGCGTATGAGCCCAGCATCTGATCCAGTCGATCAACTCCAGCCATTTTACAGTTATACTCCTCAAGTGCAACTGGCTTGTCCAGCTTCCTACCTTCTGGGTTTCCCTTTTGACGAATAACTTTCTCACATATATTGTTAGTGTGTACTGTAGAGAGACAAGTCACCCGCTTGACATCATGCCATTGCCACCAAGGTTTCTGCCCGCATGAAAACCTGATTGTCACCTCTTTCATCTTCAGCCTTGTCTGGCTTCAACTGTGAAGGCCTGTGTCTCCTATTCACCCTCACTGTGCCATAAGCTCCAATTTCTCCATGAACAATTCTGGTGATGTATAAAAATTGTCTATGTACACAACATGACCCAAATGTTCATAGCCCTGAAGCAGCTCAAGCACAACCTGACTTGTCAAGGCATAGTTCTCTCTTTGAAAGGAATGCTTTCCTGTCTATGTAATTACTTTCAAGCAGAAACTAGTGTTTGCTTCTGCCAGTACAAAATCCTTTATGCCATACTTTGTGGGCTTGTCTGACATATACTGGTGGAAAAAAAGGCGTCCCTTGTATTTTACCATAGATTCATCCACAGACAAATCATGGCCAGGCTGATAAAATTGTTTATATGTTGGTTCCACAATGTCAAGCAGGGGCTGAACTTTATACATGGGGTTATAGACTGGCTCATCCCTTGGGATTTTCTTCTGGTTATCACAGAAGTGAATAAAACTCTGCAGGAGCATGTACCTATCACGCGGCATAACCTGGCCAAAGCCACCAGGGGACAAAGCACATTTGGACTAATACTCTCTGAAGTTATATCGTCGGTCTAGTCCCATCTCTATTTGTAATGCCACAAAGCCCTTCATCTCATCTTTTGTTGTGGGTTTCCGCTATGAAAAATGAGAATGTGGTGCAAGCGCAGCCCGAGATTCAAAAAATTGCTCTGCATACCTGGTTGTCCCATCTGACAGTAGCTGAAAGGCAGCCTCGGGAAAGAACAGCCTGAAATAGTCCAGCGGCTGGTAAGCTGTTGTGTCCAACAGCAAGCCATGCTGTCTTGTGAAGTCCGGTAGCCAGTTTGGCTCCCACGGATCAATGTCTGGGTACTCCTCCCACACGAACTTTGCCGTAGGTGCATCGGCTGCTCGAATGCGCTCAGCTGGCAGCTGATCAGCTGATGCCAGTTCCTCACTCCCTTGCTTTATCTCCTGATCACTCTCAACAAAATCAGATTCTGAAAAATCAGAGACCGACTCAGCGATAATGCACAAAACATCGTCTGCTGAGTATTTTCTTTTCTGCACTCGGTTCACTCCCTCATGAGATGTCGATGCCATCTTGCCTTTGTTTACATTTCGTAACTCATGTACACGCAAGGATTAGATGCCGAGTCAATGAGTCTAACATTCCTCCAAGCAGAGTGGGAATGCCTGTGACGTAACAGTGAGTTTTGTTGCCATCAACAGCTGATTGTCACCCTCTACCTCTGGACGTCGACTTTGTCGACATGCGCCCTCAACCCCTCCTATGGACAAAAGTCGACATACGCCCTAAAAGAGTTAATTAGTTCCTACTTTGTTTTTGATGTGTTTGAACAAATCTGTATCTTTACATGTGATAGTTCTGTATGTAGTGAGTGGCATAATTTATTCTTGCGTTTGCCTTGAGGGTTGCTGCAGTGCGCGGTGTCCTTTACCCGGTGAGGAGCACTGTGCAAAAACAAAGTAGTTTCTACTATTGTATTGTTGAAATGGCAACAAATGATTGGACACCTAGCTCTGTTGAAAGAATTACTTGGTGTTCTGTTTTGTGTATTGTATTTATCCTATTTTTTTTGACACCCACTGTACTCCCAACCTACCTGGAAGAGGGTTTCTCTCTGAATTCAGTTTCCCAAGATTTCATCCATTCAATTTCATTTTGTTTTTTTAATTACCAACAAGGATTTTAATTCTGGAAGATTTTTTTCTTGATTTCTTAAGGAGGTGCTGTAAAACAAACAGGACTTGTTAAAACCAATCGAGGCATTCCTTGTGTGAATTTGGGCTATACAAGAAATAAACTGTTGTTTTTATTATATTTATTTAGATTTCTGGTAAAATTTTAATTTCCCCTTGTGGACAAATAAAGCATAATGTATTGTGCAAAGATCAGCCCGGACACAGACAGAAATGACACCAGATGTCCTCAAAGACACCCTTTTATTCACAGTTCTCAGTTCCTCTTACACACGGTGCCTTAACCACCCACAATGCTCACAGTCCTTTTCCACTCTTCTTTTCTGCTGCCTTCACTCCTCCACACACAAGCTCAGTCATCTTCCTCCCAACTCCTGCTCCCCGAATGGAGTGAGGCGGCCCCTTTAATAGCACACCCAGATGTGCATCAGGTGCACCCTGATGATCTTCTTGCAGCACTTCCTGGTTTGGTGGAAGTGCTGCATGGACATCCGGAAGCACACCAGGTGTGGCTGGTTCCTCTTCCGGCAGCACTTCCTGGTGAGGTGGAAATGCTGCCGTCCAGGGCTCTGAGACGGTCCAGGAGCCCCCTGGCGGTGGTCATGGACCCCAACAGAGTTGAGCTTCCAAGCTCTCCATCCGTGACCCTGATGTAATCCAGGAGGCTGCCCTCTTGCACCCCAGGGAAGATATTGCCTATCTCCGGTCCTTCCCTTCTCCAGGCACCCTGTAGGTCCCCAGTGGTCTGCCACAATATCTATCTAATAATTATATATGAAATCCAAAAGGCTACTGTGTGTTTTGTGAAGATTTTCTTGCAATTTGTTTTGTAGTTCACAGAAGTGTACTTACTGAATCTGTTCAAAATTATTTTCCAAAGAAAGCACTCTAAGCATGCATATACTGTATATGTATACTAGGGTTGTGCTGTACACCAGTAATAAAAATCCCAATTTTTAAAACTATACGTTTATCAGAATTTTGGTATTTTCAGTAATAAATGGGAATTTTCAAGGACCTTGAGCTTAGCTATTACATGTTGCTTAGGTGCAAACAAATTGATAGTTCACATACAATGGGACTACCAGTTTGTAATTCCGGGTAATCAAACTACAGACTCTCAAAGCATGGTGAATTGCCAGATGTTTTGTTTTGGATCTTTGGTCCATGCTATATTTTAATAATTGCAAACAATTAGATAAAACAAAAGACAATTCTTCATGCAAGGTTTTAACTTTAGTGTTACCTTTAAAGACAGCTGCTTATAGCACACCAGACTTCCACCTTCTAAAGCCTGGTTTATATTTGACACGTCCACGGTGTTTGCAAGGGCAGCATAGCAAAAATGACTTCACATGCTGTAATAGCTGCTGGGTTTTCAGTGCATGCTGCACAGAGTATTATTTCTAACTATGAAGTGATGCAGAGCCACATACCCAACATGGTGAATTTCAAAAGTAGGCTGTTTACTTGAGTGCTAGAATGAACGAAGGGCTGAATAAGACAAAAAGTTATCAAATTGCAAGGAAGACGTGCAAAAACATTTGAAGTGCATTGCATCATCATGCAAGTCACCAACTCACAAGAATATTGTACACATCCTTCGCTGCTTTTGGTTAATGGGTTTGCAGACACACAAGCACAAGTGAGCAATATATGAAACTGTGCAGCAAGATCTGTAACTCAAGCAAGAGAAACAAAAGTACTAGCTGTAAAGCAACTCTGGCAAGAACTTCAAAAGTTGAGTGCAACCTTCCTTCAATTACCATGATATAAAGTAGTAATTAATACACACGGTTCTTGTGGATTTAAAAAAAAAAAGAAAAAAGTACCATTTGGACACAAAACTGACAGGGTCTACTACCACGGAGAAAATGAGCAAAAATATTCAGCAGCCTGTTGATCACATCATTAACTGAATGTTCCAAAAATCCTCCTGCCACAACTTAACTTTTCAGCCTTAGGAAATGAACATGGTCTCCTCTTAAATTTTTTTTTGCATAAATTGACAAAGCTCAGCTCTTATAATCTTTCCTCATAACTCATCAACCTTGGAATCAGCGTAATTGCTCTTCTCTGGAGTTTTTCAGAGCTGTTATGTTCTTTATGTAGGCTGGAGACCAAAACTACATAGTAATCCACATGAGGTCTAATCAGTGTATTATAAAGCTTGAGCACAACCTCCTTAGGCTTCCTCTACTCTAAACATCGTAGAGGTGAAACTGCCTTCTGCATTCCTATACTGGAAAAAATGGGCTCAGAGGTATCATAAGTAAAGAAAATAGTGCTAAGTATAAAGTAAATCCTTCTGCTAAACAGAGTGACAATGTGTTTTCCTTTTCTAGAAGTTGTGTTAAAATAAAAACTGCCAATTCATAAGTCATCTTCTGAGTGTGCTGGTACTAAACTAAAACTGGGCATTTAGCTACAGCTCAAGATAACTGCAATCTTTTGCACACGATTAATAAATTTGATAAATATATGAAATGGTTTTATTACATCATATTATTATTGATTTCATAAAATGGATACACTTACTTTTCAAAGACTCTTCAATGCTTATTTTTTTCCAGGAAATGAAATCCTGACTAAAGGTTTTTTTTTTTAAATTAAAACAAACTATCCATAATGAAGTGTATTCCAGTAGTAAATTAAGCAAGGAAGGGTCTCATTTTACATTACCACTTCATCAGAAGGCACAATCACACATTAAACCAACTCCCAAATTACCTGTCAGTTTGTTTTATCCCCTCCTGGGTTATAATACAATGAAGTGAGCATACTGTACACAACTATGGAATAAACTTTAAAATCACATGAGCTAAAGTACACTAATACTGCTTCACTGGCAATTTATTAATACATTTATAACATCTTCTGTAAAATAAAAAAATATTAGGCATATGCAGGCAACTCATTTTCAAACACACTCACTTATCATGGTGCTATGATATGCGCTGATCAACACATGCAAGTACTCTGTACATGCACTACCCTATAAATGTCTATTTTATTTTATATACATTATATAGGAGTTAATGAATGAAGACAAGATTTAAGCAAACCCTATGGAGTTCACTGAAATAATGGAAATGTTCAAGAACTTTAATGACCACAAAATGCATTGAGCTCAATGGGGGAATAGGAACAATACTAGTTTTGAGTAGGCTATGACGGTGTAATAGTTTTTTAAATTTCCCAGTGGGCTAGGGATGTGTCTGCCAACTGTGCTGGACTGATTACAGTGATCCCTCGCTATATCGCGCTTCGTCTTTCGCGGCTTCACTCCATCGTGGATTTTAAATGTAAGCATATGTGAATATATATCACGGATTTTTCACTGCTTCGCGGATGTCTGCGGTCTACAGTACGTGTGCTTCCTCAGTTGATTTGCCCATTTGAATTGAAACAAGGGACGCTATTGGCGGATGGCTGAGAAGCTACCCAATCAGAGCACGCGGTTAAGTTCCTGTGTGCTGCTGATTGGCTCAGCGACGAAGTGTTGCATTAACCAGGAAGTGTAATCTCACTCATTCAACATTAACGTGCACAAGCGCCAACAGAAGATGCAAATGATTGCAGAAAAGGTAAAAGTTTTGGATATGTTGAAGGAAGGAAACAGCTACACGATAAGTCCATGATTCTTTTTATTTAAAAAGGAGGAAAAGCATATAAGATCTACGGCCGCAGTGTCTTTTAACCAGGGCGCAAAATGAGTTGCAAGTGGACGTGATAAGGCAGTAGTCTGGATGGAATCTGCTCTAGGGATTTGGATTGAAGAGTGATGGAAGAAGAACAACGGCGGTACTAAACAGTCGCCTGAAGAGGCTCCTTTAGAAGAGCTGTAATGCTCTCCTTTGTTGTGCAGTAAAATTAAACTCATCGTTATCGGACAAGTCGTCGTGTCATTGTTGGTGAGTAACCATAATTATTTACGTACAGTACTTATTACATGTACATAGTTTAGTGTCACTGTACACACATTTTACTGTATACAATTTTTCTTGCGTTGTACGTATTTATTGCTGGTGGCCTGTCTGTCGTAATGGCTGTAACATATGTGATATCGGAGACGCTTGATATCTTTAAAATAATATTTAGGTTTTACTGTATGTAAACTGTGTTTACATACATAATTTCAACGAATCTTACCTAATATCTAAGAGAATACAAAGGGTTTATGCTGTATAATTGTGCGTGAAATGTTTGTAATAGTGATGGAGAGTTTATAAGGGCTTAAAATATATAAAAATAACCATATAAACATATGGTTTCTACTTCGCGGATTTTCTTATTTCGCGGGTGGCTCTGGAACGCAACCCCCGCGATGGAGGAGGGATTACTGTATTATGGCCAAAAATGTGATCTAACCTGTGAGACAGCAGTGCTAATCACTGCAACACAGTGGCTTAACCTTCCTCTTGTGTTAGGGTCTGCACCGACCCGTTTTAAATTTTAAATGCATACAAGAATCACATAAATTTGTTTATTCCATCAAGGCTTTTTGACTTTGTCAGGAACCTCTATTTCAACAAAATAAAGCCAAAAAAAATATTTTTACTATATTATAAAATGCTCTGGTTGAAATTATGACCTTTGTGTTGTTAGGGTCGGTTTCGACCCAGTTATGATAATACGATGATAAAGCAATAATTAGAGCCAAAACTGAAATCCTAAGTGCACTGTCAGCTGACACACTGACAACCAGCTCCTCTCCTAATCATGTGAGCTTTCTCATTTTGCGTGGCTTTCCAGTGTACCTGCACAAAAACAAAACAAACAAAGACGGGCATGTCCAGACATGTGAGGTGAATTCACTCATTTGAGTGGCCATTTGACTTGCAGAGTGCACATTTACAATTTGCAGCATGCAAAAATGAGAAGAAGATTTACAGTGAGGCAAGTTCTGGATCATATTTTTAGTGAAAATGAAGGAGAGGACACAGAGCAGCATAGCGATTCAGATGAGCAGGTTTCTGAGGAGGAAGACAATGTGGAGTATCATCCAGAAGACACAGACACGTCAGATGAGGAGGTCACTGGTGCTGAAGCTGCTCCTGCTGAAAGATTCAACTCCAAAAATGGTAAGATCTTTTGGAGCTCAGTACCTCATGATGTACATGGCAGGGCAGCTGCTGCAAATGTCATCAAAATGACCCCTGGAATCACAAGGTTTGCTCTGACCAGAGTCAGTGACATCAAACATGTTTTGAGCTATTTATGCCATTGTCACTAAAAAGAATCATCATTACTATGACGAACCTTGAAGGAAAAAAAGTCCATGGCAACATGTGGAAAGACATTGATGAAGAATACCTGGATGCTTTCATTGGTGTTCTTCTTCTTGCTGGAGTGTACAGATCCTGCAATGAGGTCACTGATAGTCTATGGGACGCATCAACAGGCAGAAATGTTTTCCGGGCAACAATGTCACTTCAGACATTTCAAATGATATCAAGAGTCCTCAGATTTGACAACAGAGAGACCAGAGTGAGATCTGACAAGCTTGGTCCCATCAGGGATGTCTGGGAGAGATGGGTGCAGCTCCTTCCGCTGATGTTCAACCCAGGGCCAGAGGTGACAGTGGATGAACGTCTTGTCCCTTTTCGAGGAAAATGCCCCTTCCGGCAATACATACCCAGTAAGCCAGGGAAATACGGCATAAAAATCCGGGCAGCCTGTGACGCGAGAACCAGCTATGCCTGGCATATACAGATTTACACAGGCAAAGCTGCGAGTGGCATCCCTGAGTAAAACCAAGGAAAACGTGTGGTCCTCGATATGACCACTGGACTGCAGGGTCACAATATCACTTGTAACAATTTTTTTACCAGCTATGACCTCGAACAAGAACTTCTCAAGAGGAAACTTACCATGGTGGGAACAGTGAAGAAAAATAAACCTGAGTTGCCTGCTGAAATCTTGCAGGTGAAGGGCAGGGCTCCACTTTCCTCAAAGTTTGCTTTTACAGACACCACCACTGTTGTCTCATATTGTCCAAAAAGAAACCGGAATGTGATACTCATGTCTACTCTTCACAAAGACGCAGCTGTATCATCAGGAAGTGACAAAAAGCCGACAATTATCCACGACTATAACAAAAACAAAGGAGGAGTGGACAACCTGGACAAGCTGACAGCCACATACACATGCCAGCGAATGACCAGAAGATGGCCAATGGTTGTGTTTTACAACATCCTTGATGTGTCTGCATATAATGCATTTGTGTTGTGGAGCCACATCCACCAAGGGTGGAACTCAACCAAAAAAAACAAGTGGAGACTGTTTCTTGAGGAGTTGGGAAATTCCCTTGTCAAGCCACACATCAGGCGAAGGGAACGGGTGCCCCGAGACCCAGACAGCTGCAGAGCTCACCCAGCACTCCATCCTCACCATCAGCAACACAGAGAGAATCTGCATCAGCATCCTCCTCAGCCAGCCCTGCCTCAACACCAACCGAAACAGCCCCAACCCCAGTCAGGCCGCCTGATTCGAAAAGAAAGAGGTGTCAGGTCTGCCCAAGCAGTAAGGACAGAAAGACAAATGTATTGTGTTTCAACTGCAAGAAATATCTCTGCAAAGAACACTCAAAAAGTGTCACTTTTTGCCACACATGCCTCTAAACACACACATACACAAGCATGTTCTTGTACACAGAGGTTTTTACTCTGATTTAGCTTTGTATTAGTTTTGGAACTTGTAATTGATTTCTATTTGTTTGATTTTCTTGATTGTTTTTTGTTTATTTGACCATGCAAATATATATTTTGTATCATGACCTGTTCTGCTTTTCATTTTTTTCAGTTTATATTAAAGTTCTATTGCTGAAAAAAATATTTTTTTGCCTTTCCTTGATGTAAATATCTATGGGTCGAAATTGACCTGTAACACCATAGATGTCACTTTAGTTATTAATATTAAAATGAAAAAATAAATAAAACAAATTTAAGAGATGTGTTCTATACCCCTCAGTATTAGTCAGGTAACACAAGAACCTTTTATTTATTAATATGATTCTCTTGAGGTTCATTTTACCATTTTTTAAAATTGAAATAAAGGGGTATACTGACAAAAAAAGGCCCAGAGGCCCACACCAAAAGTATTAAAACCAACATTGTCATGGATAAGGAAGCCTAACAAGGTAACCAAGAGATGAGAAATAAATTGGATGATAGCTTATTGTTTTTAGTGTATTTTATAGCTGATTTAATACATGGGTCAAAACCGACCCGTTAACATAAAAGATGATACCAGAAAGCTAACACAAGAGGAAGGTTAAACAACAAAATTACCTTATAAACAGTAATCCATCTTTCGTTATTTCTTCACAGGGTCTCATTTTGATGTGAGGAGAGGGAGTGGGAGGGCTTGTTTTGACTTCTGCAGAATGTGGCTGATATGCACAGTAATAAGCCAATTTCTGGTTACTGCGAGCAACTGAGCCAAAGCACAGGAATCAGTCTCTGACTGTAGTACTAATAATATTCTTATTATGGTCAGCTTAGGTGACCCTCAAATAAAAATGTTGCTTTTTTTTAAAATTTATTTTAAAATGTGTGCAGTATGGAGCAGATCAGTTAGCAATCTTATAGTACACATGCCTAAGTAGGCTGCTATAGCTCAGTGATGTCATACTTGCCTCACAAAGCATCATGGGATGCTGGGAAAAAAAGGTTTGTCAAACACAGCGAATTTCCAGGAAAATATTCATTGAACAAGTTCACTGGAGAGCACAGCATATTTGTAATTCACTTTGGCGAATTAATGTGTAGTAATTTCAAAAGAATAAAGATTTTTTCTAAAGGTAAAATAATGGCATAGACCAGTCAACGTCTTGAAGCTTTTCATATGGATAGATTAAAGACACGGGACCTCATGTGTAGAATTCACACTAAAATATGGCATAGACACAAAACTGGAAATGTGTGTACGAACAAAAAAATCACATGCATAAAAATGCACATAAGCAAAGTTCCACACACTTCCCCTTTATAAAATTTAACAAACGCCTACAGCTCCACCCCAACTCCTCCCAGAATCAATATAAATAGCCACTTCCTTTCAGTGTTTTGCTAAAAGACAATGGCAAAAGCATGTGGGAAAAAATAAGAATTTAATAAAATGCAAAACTTAGGTCCTGCTCAGTGAAGTATAGGCAAGGGAAAATGTACTATTTGGTGGCTTTAATCTCAAAATGTCCAGTTTAATCTTATTGTTTATTTGGTCATTAAAGTAGAATGTCTAACTTCATCTTAAAGTCGATGTTTAATTAACCATTCATTAATCGGTATGTTTTACTTGAACCAGCTCTCTTTTAATGAATTGTTATTATCATTATTATAATGCTGATAGGAGAGTGTAGGCAGCGATTGCCAAATAGAATACATTACATTCACCACTCAGAAGAACATCCATTGAACTCTGTGTTTGTGTCCCTGGCCACCCAAATCACGAACCCCACATTATTTCAATTAAACCAGTGGGATATTCATTCATACATCTAAGCCTCTTGGACCCTTGTCACAACTGCCATAAATGTTCCTTGCATTGAAAGTACAGCTGCTTTTGCAATCACTTTTTAGAGATATTGTGGCAAGGGGACTAATGTATAAACGGTGCGTATGCACAAAAATGTTGCGCAAGAATCGCGATGTATAAAACCAAAACTTGGCGTAAATCCACGCACATTTCCACGGTAGCTCATACCCTGTCGTACGCAAGTTCTCTGCTCAGTTTTGCAGACTGGCGGCACCCAGCATTCAAAGCAGTGCTACTGTTCCTGTGTGGTTATCCTTTCTTTTTTAGATCCACATCCCTGACGCGGCTTTATAAATACACTGAAATTAACTGCATATTGTTTATTAGTTTAAGGCATCCGAATGTAATTAACCTGTAACAATATAATGGTCCACAGAATGGTTAAACTATTCCAAATACCACAAATGCTTTAGCATTGTTACTCTCACTGCACCTTCTTCTTCTTTCAGCTGCTCCTGTTAGGGGTTGCCACATCGGATCATCTTTTCCATATTACTCTCACTGCACCACTCAGAGTATTTATATCACTGTATCTGAGTGTGAATTCAGCTGTACAGCAGCTGATCGGAAAGAGAATTATCGGTATACAGCATCAAGCCCACGCTGCCTCAGCCATGCTGTCTATTGAACTGCTCTCATATGACAAACGCTTCAGAGCCTTTTCTGTACTGACCTCGCAGTTCAGAAACAGTTTCATCCCAAAAACTCTAAATGCACTAAATCAGTTAATCAAGTGCTCCTTGTAGAACTGTTTGTACTTACAGTATAAGTACAATTACCTCACTGTAAAATTGCGATACAGTTATAATATTGCACAACCTGAGCCACTTTATAAAGCACGTATTTACATATGATGACGATATCATTTTTAAGATGAAATGCAGCAAAATATGTTGATTATATTATACAGATAAAACTTTTAACTTTAACTACACAGTGCTGCAACGCTAGTGAGCCGCTGGCGCTCCATTCACGGATTGTTCCTGCCTCGCGCTGTATTCTTGCTGGTGCTGATGCGACACTGGAAGGGTAGATGGACAGAATAATTAAACACGTACTATGAAGATATTTCAATGCTCCTTAAATGTTTTGAAGAATCTGTGTTCTAAACTTACAAATGGCTTAACGTCTATTACAGAGCTGATTGTGTGGCGATTGGATATTTGGAGAAAGAAAAGTAAGGACAGGAATTGGAGGTTAGTACATTTGAAAGAGATAGTACTGCTACAATAAAGTATTTCATCGAAGGTCGCGCATGGTGCAGCAAGCATCTTGCGTGAGACATGAACAATCACTGCGCCACCGTGTTCCCATGTTTAATAACATGCTTTAACTCCTATCATCATGAAAATGGTATCACATATACATCTCAGTATTTTAATTATTCAGAGAGCTGTAATATCATGAATGTAATGGATTCTGTGTCCTGTCGGAGGAAGAGAAAGCCCAGAAGCACGTAGTGATTCACACACATAGAAGATCAAATACAAAACAAAGCATTTAACATGCTACTTTAGTTACGATGGGATTGAGAAACTAGTACATTAAACAATTTTAAGATGAAGTTTATGATGTTCTACTTTAATGACAAAATAAACTATGTGATTAAAGTGGAAATGTAGAGATTAAAGTTGACATTTCATGCTTTTTCCCCCACTGTGTGCCTTTTTTATTCTAGGTACCCTAATAAGCTTTCATATGACACTCAGAAGGTGGGCTACGGACTCACTGTTACATGGCGACTTTGATATGTGACGACAACTTTTTTATTTCGGGCACTGTGTGACTTTGTGAACGTGACCTTTCGAGTTTCTCCGACACGCTATGTCACTTGATCAACTTCCTTTTGTTGTTTAGACCACTGTTTAAACCAGGGATTCCCAAACTATTTTGGGCAAGAGACCCCTTTTCCAAAATGAACTGATACCTCACACCCCCATAGCCAAATTACTTTAAAAATTCTCTCTCTAGTTTTTTTCCTATTGATACAAAATACTTACCAATTTAAAAGCTTTGCGGTTGGTTAAGTGAGTAAACTTGACATCATTTTCTCATCAAAATTTAACAAAATAGACATAAAATTCAGTAAATATCAAGTGTAATTAATAATTATTAATATAAATTACGTAAAAATACTTAAGTAGGTAACTATTTTTTGAAAAAAAAACATTTAAATCGCAAAGATAAAAAAATAAAAAATTCAGTGTGATGGATGAACCTGGTGACTTTCTACCAATCTAGCTAAATCTGGTTCAATATTGGTGAGTTGCAGCCTTAAATCTCCACGTTCGTTGATTTTCAAACAGTTTCTTTGTTTTGTCAAAATGTTTGTAACCACACTGAAGCCTTTTTCGACTAGGTATGATGATGGAAAAGCGATAAGGTATTTTTCAGCAATGTTCCACAATGCAGGATACTGTGTTTCAATGTTGCGCTGCAACCAGAACTTCTGATAGCCTTGGTTGAACTTCTGCTTAAGCTCCTCGTCTGTGCTGATGGTGATCAACTCTTCTTGCATTATCACATTAGCTTCTTCCATGGCTGTGATATTGTATGGATTTATTATCCATTGAGGAATTTGTAAATTTAAGAGATCCTCAAACCTCTTAGTAAAATCCTTGTGTAATGCGTCCATGTGAGTGACATATGATAAAATAACATCGTCTTGAAGCATTTCTGGTAATTTTGACAAATGCAGAAACTGTGAATATTCTTTTCTGCTTAAATTTTGTTTATAAAGGATAAGTTTACCCACAAAGGCCGATATTATTGATTTTGTTTTAATCAAGTTGAGATCGTCACCCTGCAGCTGAAAATTAACTTTGTTAAACATACCAAAGATATCAGTCAAGTAATAAATATCTGTTTTACAATTGTTCAGATTTTCTTTCAAATTCGGATCTTTTTCTTGTAAAAACTCCAACACAGATTCAAAAATAGTTGAAAATCTTGCTAAGCAAGAGCCTCTTGATAGCCAGCGAACTTCAGTGTGCAGAAGTAACCGAGTAAAGACTTCGTCGTTTTCCTCACATAGCTAAGCAAATAACCGAGAGTTCAAAGAATTGCTTTGAATCTTGTTGACAGCATTTATAACATATTGTAAAGACTGGTGCAATCTAGGACACAGATTTTTTGCTACTAAATGCTGTCTGTGAATCACGCAGTGAATGACCAGTACCTCAGGCAGTTGTTGCTTTAAGTGAGCTATAAAACCTCGATGACGACCAACCATAGATGCTGCACCATCAGTCGCAACAGAAACAATGTTCTTCCATGGAATAGCTTTGTTGGTAAAAAAAATGTTCCAAGGCCTGAAAAATCGATTCTCCTCTGGTATTGGTCTCTAAATATGTAGCAAAAAGCAGTTCTTGGCACATATTTTCATCTTTAATATATCGAACATATCCTAACAACAGAGATTCATTGCCGGGTAATGTAGACTCGTCCAACTGGAGAGAGAATCTGTTGGTCTGTAAGAAATTGCATAAAATGTTTTCCACGTCGCGACCCATCTCGTCTATTCGTCTCTGAACGGTGTTATTGCTCAAAGGAATTCTCTTTATAATATCATGTGCGGGCTTGTGCAATACATTGTTGAGGACCTCCGCAATGGCTGGTAAAATAAGCTGCTCTCCAATTGTGTGGGGTTTCCCCGACTTCGCTATTAGTAAAGATATATTATAGGACGCTCGTAAACCATCAACGTCTTGCATAGATGATGACGCAAACATCGATCTTATGAATGGCCTTTTCTCTAGTTTTTCTTTAAGTGCTTGAAAGAATGACAAGGGCTTACTTTTTTTGTCAGCATGTACTCTTGATAAGTGGTCCTCCATTTTTGAAGGCTTCATGGCATCGTTACTGAATACTTTTTCACATATGAGACACATCGGCAAGTGTTGATTTGATAGAGATGGAATAAATCCAAACTTCAAGTAGTCCAAACTGTATTGTCTGCATTTTTTTTTCGTGTCTGCCATCATAAAACTCGCAGTAAACTTGCAAATCAAAAAAAAAAAAAGTTTAAGAAACTACTTAAAAAAACAATAATAAAACGCGCGTAGGTAACTAAGCACTTTGTAAATTCTTTTTCAATCACTTTATTTTAATTCACTTTATTTAACTATGTAATCACTTTGTAATCTCTTGAAATAAATTAGTAGATGAGTGTATTATCATTCAAGCTCCAACGAATTTCAAAACGCAAATGAACTTCCAACCTAAGTGCAAGCTTGTTCCATCCATCCATTTTCCAACCCGCTGAATCCAAACACAGGGTCACGGGGGTCTGCTGGAGCCAATCCCAGCCAACACAGGGCACAAGGCAGGAACCAATCCCGGGCAGGGTGCCAACCCACCGCATAGTGCAAGCTTGTTATATAGTAAAATATCAGGAGCATGTTTGGACTTGAACTTGATCATGATTTCGTTCGTGTTAAATCGTGTATATGTGTCAAATACAGAACAAGTCAAAACGTGCCCGAAAGACTTATACGCTCAAACTCATTATCTTGCACGAACTTGTCCATGCTTATTGACTTGCCGAGTTTTTCATCTTGTACGAACTTGTGCACGCTTATCGACTTGTTGAGTATTTTAAAAGTACAACAATGATACTTCCTACTAAAATATTAGTCATTCTTATAACAAGTTGGTACACGTAACACAACTTATACAGTATCTTGAAAGTTTCAAATAAGAACTTGTGTTAATTAATAGGGGTCGATTTTTAGACCTCGTCGACCACCAAAATCAGTTTTCGTTTATGTCAACCCGTAGGAAATCTATTTCGACCCCAAGGGGTCGATATCGACCACTTTGGGAACCTCTGGTTTAAACCAACAAATAGTAAGTTTTTCCTTGCCTCCCATTGGTATTCGCTGAAATTCTTCTATTTTCCCTCTTGCTTTTGCCATTGCCTTTTCACAGAAGGCTGAGCTTAAGGGCTATTTATATTGATTTGCATATTCAAAGAGGCGTAATTCTGGGAGGAGTTGGGGTGGAACAGAAGGCGCGTGCACGTGTGTTACTTTTAACGCTGACCGGGATTTATGGAGCGGAAGAATGTGGAAGTTGGCGTTCGCAAAGATTTATGCATCTGGATTTTTTTGTGCGTAAGCACATTTACGCTTTTGTGCTTACGTCATGTTATAGTGTGAATTCAACGCATGGCGTTATGCATGAGGCCCAAGGTGTCCTGGGAATTTAACGGATGTACTTCAGGATGAGCTTTCTTTATTCTATCTTTATTTTAGCAGTATTATCTCCGTCAAACGTACCAACCCCCAATTCCTGCCCTTCCATTTTTCCCCCCCGAGGTAACCAGTTGCCGTATTCACTACTGCTGTGCCACCATGCCCCAACAGGTTTAATACATGTTTTAATGGATTTCATCACGAAAATGATATCAAGAATACATCTTAATATTTTAAAATGCTCGGAGAGTTAGAATACAGTCATATGAAAAAGTCTGGGAACCCCTCTCAGCCTGCATAATAATTTACTTTCAACAAAAAAGATAACAATGGTATGTCTTTCATTTTCTAGGAACATCCGAGTACTGGGGTGTTTTCCGAACAAAGATTTTTAGTGAAGCAGTACTCAGTTGTATTTAATTAAATCAAATGTGAAAAACCGGCTGTGCAAAAATTTGGGTACCCTTGTAGTTTTGCTGATTTGAATGCATGCAATTGCTCAATACTGATTACTTGCAACACCAAATTGGTTGGATTAGTTTGTTAACCCTTGAACTTCATAGACAGGTGTGTCCAATCATGAGAAAAGGTATTTAAGGTGGTCAATTGCAAGTTGTGCTTCCCTTTGACTCTCCTCTGAAGAGTGACAGCATGGGATCCTCAAAGCAACTCTCAAAAGATCTGAAAACAAAGATTGTTCAGTAACATGGTTTAGGGGAAGGCTACAAAAAGCTATCTCAGAGGTTTAAACTGTCAGTTTCAGCTGTAAGGAATGTAATTAGCAAATGGAAGGGCACAGGCACAGTTGCTGTTAAACCCAGGTCTGGCAGGCCAAGAAAAATACAGGTGCTGCATATGCACAGGATTGTGAGAATGGTTACTGACAACCCACAGATCACCTCCAAAGACCTGCAAGTACATTTTGCTGCAGATGGTGTATCTGTACATCGTTCTACAATTCAGCGCAATCTGCACAAAGAACATCTGTATGGCAGGGTGATGAGAAAGAAGCCCTTTCTGCACTCATGCCACAAAGAGTCGCTTGCTGTATGCAAATGCTCATTTAGACAAGCCAGATTCATTTTGGAACAAAGTGCTTTGGAGTGATGAGACAAAAATTGAGTTATTTGGTCATAACAAAAAGCATTTTGCATGGCAGAAGAACAACACCACATTCCAAGAAAAACACCTGCTACCTACTGTCAAATTTGGTGTAAGTTCCATCATGCTGTGGAGCTGTGTGGCTAGTTCAGGGACTGGGGCCCTTGTTAAAGTAGAGGGTAGGATGAATTCAACCCAATATCAACAAATTCTTCAGGATAATGTTCAAGCATCAGTCACAAAATTGAAGTTACGCAGGGGTTGGATATTCCAACAAGACAATAACCCAAAACACAGTTCGAAATCTACAAAGACATTCATGCAGAGGGAGAAGTACAATGTTCTGGAATGGTCATCACAGTCCCCCTGACTTGAAGATCATTGAAAATCTATGGAATGATTTGAAGCAGGCTGTCCATGCTCGGCAGCCATCAAATTTAACTGAACTGGAGAGATTTTGTATGGAAGAAGGGTCAAAAATACCTCCATCCAGAAACTCATCAAAGGCTATAGGAGGTGTCTAGAGGCTGTTATATTTGCAAAAGGAGGCTCAACTAAGTATTGATGTAATATCTCTGTTGTAGTGTCCAAATATATGCACCTGTCTAATTTTATGATGCATCTTGCATATTTTCTGTTACTCCAATAAACTTAATGTCACTGCTGAAAAACTACTGTTTCCATAAGGCAAGTCATATATTAAAAGGAAGTTGCTACTTTGAAAGCTCAGCCAATGGTAAACAAAAATCCAAAGAATTAAGAGGGGTTCCCAAACTTTTTCATATGACTGCACATTGCATTCAGGATATTACATGTGGCGATCACTGCCTGCATGCTCCTGTCGGCAAATTGCAGTATGGATTCACCATGCTCCCACATTTTAATTATTAACAGTGTACATTATTTAAATGAAGTTAACAGTTTAGCTGTAAAATGTAATATACATACTTTAATGCTTTTCATCATAAAAATGATATCAAGCATACATCCTAGTATTCTAACAGCACACAGCTCCAAGATGTTAGCTCTTAGAAATCTAAATCAACTTAGAAGCCAGGGATCACCATCTGTAAATACACGCTCTCTTCTACTGAACTGAATTTCTTTATTGTCATTGTATGCAATTGGTTCATAAATTGGCTTATGTTGTGCATTATTACAGTTGTACAAGTTTACAGTGAGGTAACTGTAATTAAGTCTGTTCATAGCTCTTGGGATGAAACTGTTTCTGAGCCTCGGCATCCATGCAGGAAAGGCTCTGAAGTGTTTGTCGGATGGGAGAAGCTCAAATAGACTGCAGCATGGGTGAGTGGAATCCATGAAGATGCTGGTGGCTTTCCTGTGGCAGCGTGTACTATCAATATTCTCCTGCTGTGAAAATGTGTGTAGCTTTATGGCAACATTTAATTTTTATACATCTTGAAGTGAGCGCGGAAATGGGCGCATGCAACATTTTATACACGAGGCTCGTACTCTGCAGCCCAAGCCTAGGAAAATTAGATTAGTTGGACTTTTTATCCCAGAGGAAAATTTGTTTGTAGCAAGAAACTACATACTGTAAATACTAAGGCATTGTTATACAGATCCAATAAAACAAAGATACAAGTGACAACCAGTGTTATCCTATATATACAAACACTCAAGATTAGTATACAGAATAATTACCTTCAGCAGTACACAAAGTAATAATTCAGAACTCGGCAAAAGAAAACACATACCCAGGAAGAATGTTTCCCCTACTTGATCCAGTGCTCCTTATCCCCTTTACTGGCAGCTCAGAGAAGTCAGTCACTTTCAAGTTACACAAAGTCCTGAAAATGGCCAGATACCTCTACCTCTACACCAGTGTGTACTTCTTATCATTTACTTACCCTGTATATTCAACTGTGAGTCTCATGTCCCAAAATGGCTATAAATAAAAAAAAAAACTCTACTCAGTCAGTGGTTGATCTGGCTAATTAGGACCTTATCGATTGATGGCTTTTTGCACAGCTGCAAGCACCTCGAAGTTTTTTCTTTATTATTTATTTTGCCTTATACAATTTCTTGTATTTGGAATTTGTTAGTTTTCTCTTTGGGTCAGAAAGCAGGGTCATCCATTGTACAGTGCCCCTGGAGCAAGAACAGGTTAAGGGCCTTGCTCAAGGGCCCACCCAATAGAGTAGTATCTCTTTTGGCAGTAACCGGGATTCAAACCGGCAACCTTCTGGATACCAACGCAGATTCTTATCCTCAGAGCCACCACTCCACAAATGTATCTGCAAGTTCACTGTTGGTTACATCTGACTCCTATTTAAGTGAATCTGGATCATGTCACCATTTATTTCTGTTAAAGAATCATTCAGGGTATCGGTTCCCCTTCCTATCCTTCGTGGAATGGAACACTAACACAGGTTTCTATAGTCATAGCTACTAGTATTACTGGAGACTGTGGAAGATTGTGGGTTCGCTTCCCGGTTCCTCCCTTTGTGGATAGCGCTCTGAGTACTGAGAAAAGCGCTATATAAATGTAATGAATTATTATTATTATTATTGATTCCAGTGACTCATTTGATTTCCACGGTCAACAACACTGTTTTGAGGATATGCAATCAGGTGAGAGAGGAGCATTACTCCATTTCAAAAACACTGTTTTGAGAACATGCAACTGGGAAAGAGAGGAAAATTAAGCCAAGTACAATCGTCAGGTCAGGTTTGGGAACATGCACTGGTACAGCATGCTACCGCACCCACCAGACTGTGTGGCAGACACACAGTCCAGTCCAACCTCTGCTGCAGCCAGGTGTTACATGGGCATACCCCTGGCCTGATCCAGGCACTTGGGTCCTCAACCACGAGGATCCCAAGAGCCAGATCACTTTCGGGGAGTCATGCCAATTGGCCGTAGAACCATAACTGACACTCCCTCATAATGCAGATAATGTGCCTAATTCGGGACTCCATGAGCAACTGCTCATTCGACACAATGTTGAACCAACGGTACCCAAGGAAAAGACACAGTATCAAAGGTGTCCAAATCTTCGTCTCAGGTCACTGGATAGCATCCATGTCTCGCAACCATATAGCGAGACAAGAAGCACCAGGCCTCTAAAGACTTAGACCTTTGGCCTTTTGCACAGATATCGGAAGTGCCACACACCCCTTTCCAACGACCTCATGACCCCCCCATGTTCTCCCAATCCGTCTACTGACTTCATAGGAAGAGTAACCAGAAACATGAATGTCACTGCCGAGGTAAGTAAACCTCTCGACAAGGTCGACACTCTCTCTGCAGATGGCTGCGCCTAAGAGGCCATTGAATGCCTGGGTCTTGGTGTATATCCGGGACATTTGCAAGTCCAGACACTCAGACTCCTTGATCTGTCTCTCGAGGGCACCAATCAGAGCCTCCATTGACTTGGTGACCTTGACCTCTTAACCCCTCTCTCTCTCTCATCTATCTGATTTGACTATAAACTCAAACCACCTACACCTGAACACCAGCAAAACCAAAGAGCTGGTGGTGGATTTTAGGAGGACCAGGCCCCTCATGGACCCCGTGATCATCAGAGGTGACTGTGTGCAGACCTATAAATACCTGGGAGTGCAGCTGGATGATAAATTGGACTGGACTGCCACTACTGATGCTCTGTGTAAGAAAGGACAGAGCTGACTATACTTCCTTAGAAGGCTGGCATTCTTCAACATCTGCAATAAGATGCTACAGATGTTCTATCAGACGGTTGTGGTGAATGCCCACTTCTACGCGGTGGTGTGCTGGGGAGGCAGCATAAAGAAGAGGGACGCCTCACGCCTGGACAAACTGGTGAGGAAGGCAGGCTCTATTGTAGGAATGTAGCTGGACAGTTTGACATCTGTGGCAAAGCGACGGGCACTGAGCAGGCTCCTATCAATCATGGAGAATCCACTGCATCCACTGAACAGTATCATCTCCAGACAGAGGAGCAGCTTCAGCGACAGACTGCCGTCACTGTCCTGCTCCACTGACAGACTGAGGAGATCGTTTCTCTCCCACATTATGCGACTCTTCAATACCACCCGAGGGGGTAAACGTTAACATTATTCAAAGTTATTGTCTGTCTGTATACCTGCATTGTTATCAGTCTTTAATATTTTCTTTATTAGTATGCTGCTGCTGGAGTATTTGAATTTCCCCTTATACAGATACTTTATTAATCCCATCTATCTATCTATCTATCATCACATAGTATTGATGGGGGATTTTAATGTACATACTGATGTGGAAACTGACACTTTTAGGAAATGTTTTACTTATTTGTTAAATTCAGTAGGATTCTGTCAGATTGTCAAAGGTCCAACTCATAATCATAACCACACATTAGATTTAATTATAACTTACAAAAGTTGAAATTTAAATATTACTCCATTAAAGAAAGTTATTTCCGATCACTGCTTAATTACATTTGATTTGGTTCTGCCCTTACCAATACACTCACAGATTCAAAAAAGGACAGTGCAACATCTAGACTGTAATTCTGCTTAAGAATTTATAGATATTTTGAGTTAAGTCAAGTGTACTTGTGGAAAATCATTTAGATCAGTTAACATCGAATGTAAACATGGAAAACGATTTAGATCAGTTAACATCACATTATAATATGACTGAGAGATGCTCTGCGATGCAGTGGCTCCCCTTAAAACAAAAGTGATCAAAGCACATAGAAACTCTCCATAGTTTAATGAAAACAATCGAGCTCTTAAATTCGAGTGTCAAAAACTGGAGTGCAGATGGAGAACAACAAAGCTGTATGTCTTTCAAATTACATGGACAGAGTGTTAAAAAATATAAAAAAGCTCTCTTTAAAGAGCTTTAAAGCTCACTCAGATTATTATTCTACAATAATAGATAGCAATAATAAAAATCCTTGGGTACAAAATAACAGTGGGAGATTCGGCTTTTAGTTACAAGGCCCCTAAACACTGGAATGGTCTGCCTGCTAGTACACTGTTAAAACAGTGGCTAAAAATGGGAATTCAGATCTACAGTGCAAAATACCAACAAATATTAGCAGTACAGACTGTATGAACATCTTTAAAGAGAAAATTAAAAATATAAGATCCCAGATCGCAGCATCACAGTGCAAACCACATACTAGCTTGGCAGACCCTGTCTCACATTGCATTCAACACTTCAGAAATTTTAATCCTGTAACTGAGCAGGAAGTCTTGACTTCAATTTCTAAAATGAAACCTTCTACTTGTTCCCTAGATCCGGTGCAAATAAAACTAGTAAAAAGTGCAATGGATGTTCTTGCTGCGCCTGTTCTTAACATTATTTATAGTTCATTATTGCATGGTACAGTATCTGATGTAGTAAAACTGTCAGTCATCAAACTATTACTTAAAAAGTCAGACCTAGACCCACACATACTTAATAACTATAGACCCATTTCAAATTTACCCTGTCTAAAATACTTAAAAAAAATCAGCTTTAGTCACACCTTACATATCATAATCTACTTGAGAAATTCCAGTCTGGTTTCCACACTGGTCATAGAACAGAAACGGCACTAACGCGTGTTGTGAACAACATTCTGATATCCTCTGATGAAGGAAACTCCACTGTAATTATGTTGTTAGACTTAAGTGTAGCGTTTGACACCACTGACAATTCTATTTTACTGCACAGGCAGGAAAAAGTTGGGCTTAGAGGCACTGTCCTTGCCTGGTTTAGTTTTTATTCATCTAATCGATTCAAATATGTACAGAAATGTGCCGACAGCACTCCATCATTATACACAGAACTGAGATATGATGTCCTGCAGGGCTCAGTACTGGGACCTTTACTGTTTTCACTTTACATGCTTCCACTGGGATCTATCATTAGAAAACAATGTTAATTTTCACTCGTATGCAGATGACACCCAGTGTTCTTTAATTAGTTGTGTTCGTGAATTAAAGCACTGATAAAACAAAGATGTTACTTATAGGAGGGAATAATTATGAACGTGACCATATTTTGTCATCAATTAACTCAGCTGGAATCACCATTAGTTTTACTGAATCAGCCCGCAATCTAAGTTATCTTTGATTCTAGCATGTCATTTAAAGCGCACTTTATAAAGATGTCTAAATCATGTTTCTTTCATCTTAAAAATGTTGGGAAATTAAGGTGTTTTCTAAAGATTTTGAGAAATTAATTCATGCATTTATTTCTAGTAGGATTAATTACTGCACTGGATGTTTAAACTGTTCTTTAAACAGCTTCCAGTTAATCCAAAATGCTGCAGCAAAAATTATTACAATAGCAAGAAAATATGAACACATAACTCCAGTTCTTAAATCCAAGCACTAGCTCCTAGTTAAGTATAGGGCAGATTTCAAAATCCTCCTTTTAACATATAAAGCCTTAAATGGCCAAGGTCCAGCTTACTTGGCTGAACTGATCATGACTTACAAAGCAGAACATATATTAAGATCTTAAGATGCTGGTCTGCTTATGATTCCAAGGGTTAACAAAATAACAGTGGGAGATTCAGCTTTTAGCTACAAGGCCCCTAAACACTGGAATGGTCTGCCTGCTACTATAAGAGATGTTCCTTTGGTCTCAGCATTCAAATCCCGGCTGAAGACACTACTTCAGTTTAGCATATCCTGACTACAGCTGCTGATTTACTGTACAGACTGCATCTCTGTTGTTTGTCAATAACACTAAAACATAAGTAATATGATAGTTATCACTTGTCACTAACCAACACTTAGTCTGCTTCTCTTTTAGGTACTCAAATGTGGCACTTGGTGCCACTGCCCACCTGCCAAACTGTTTTGCCTGCCTAAGGTAAGGTCATCACTGATGGAGGATCGCAGGAATCATTGGGTAGAGGGGTCCTTTCATCGGATTGACTGGCCCAGCACTGACTCAGTTGTGGAATGGCCAATAGGGGGAGGCAGCTTGATGGCTCAGGTCTCCAGGACTCTGAACAAATCCAAATCATATTATGTAATATCATCTACTACTGAATTCTGATCTGTACTTGTAATATTTCTATTGCACTATTATATTGTATTGAGGATTACTTGCATTCTGTGTATTGTATTTATCCCCCCCCCCTTTTTTTTTTTTGACACCCACTGCACACTCAACCTACCTGGAAAGGGGCCTCTCTTTGAACTGCCTTTCCCAAGGTTTCTTCCATTTTTTTCCCCTACAAGGGTTTTTTTTTTTTATGGAATTTTTTTATATGGTTTTTTTTTTTATATTTTCCTTGTCTTCTTAGACATTCAAGGCTGGGGGCTGTCAAAAGACAGGGCCTGTTAAAGCCCATTGAGGCACTTCTTGTGTGATTTTGGGCTATGTAAAAATAAATTGAATTGTATTATATCACAGCATCGTCAGCAAAGTCAAGATCAGTGAATCTTTCTTCGCCAATAGATGCCCCACAGCTGTTGAAAGCTATGACCTTGCCCAACACCCAGTCCATGTAAGCATTGAACACAGTAGGAGGAAGAACCCTGACAAACCCAAGAAACTACTGGGAAAAATGGAGAGGTTCTGCCTCCACTCTGCACAGCAGTCACAATACCAGTGTACAGGCCAGCCATGATATCCAGTAACCTTGAGAGGATCCCGTGAAGTCTCATGATGTCTCACAGGGTAGCTCGATCCACTGAGTTGAACGCTTTACAAAAATCAACAAAAGCTGCAAAGAAAGTCAGCCAATATTCACGTTTGCGCTCCATGAGAACCCTCCGTGCCAGGATGTGGTCAATGGTAGACTCCATCCATCCATCCATTTTCCAACCCGCTGAATCCGAACACAGGGTCACGGGGGTCTGCTTGAGCCAATCCCAGCCAACACAGGGCACAAAGCAGGAACCAATCCCAGGCAGGGTGCCAACCCTGGAGTTCAATGGTAGACTTCTTAGGCATAAAACCAGACTGCTCAGGTCGCTGGTAGGTGAGCAAGTGATCATGGATCCCACTGAGGACGAACCTGGCAAGGACTTTACCCGGCACTGAGAGTACTGTTATCCCCCTGTAGTTGCCGGAATCCAGGCAATCACCCTTCCCCTTCAAGATAGGGAAGATATGACCCGTTTTCCAATTAGCTGTGATGACACCAGCCTCCCAAATGGAAACAAAGATTGCTTGCAACGCTAGGAGGACAGCCTTACCACCAGCCTGGAGAAGTTCACCCCGGACACCACAGATCACTGCAGCCTTCCCTACCCTCAGCTGGTTCACCACCTGTGCAATCTCAGTGCGATGGTCCACAGCTAATTGGAAGATCGGCATCAAGAACCTGGACCCAGAGATATCCAACGTCCTAGCGGAGGATTAGCCTTAAACAGCTGCTCAAAGTAGCCAGCCCATTGAAGTCACAACTGCAGTGTCATCTGTAAGGACAGTTCCATCAGCTGCCCTGACTGTGACTCTTTGAGGAACAGATTCAGATGTGCATAATGATAGGATTCCTCTGTAAACAGGACGTGGGTCACTAGACTATAGATGGTGTGTCACTTGCTCAGATTCCTCTAACAAACACCTCCTTATCTGACCTCAGAGCCCACGCAACTGTCCTTCTTAGTTCCTGGTACGGACCGGACCGGAACGGTCATCAAGCAGTGCGTTGTGACGCTGTGCTCTGTGAGATGAAACACCTCCTTCTGGAACACTGGTAACAGCCCTCAGCAACCTTCAGGAAGATCTTCCACATCATATTAGGATCAGCAGTCGTACCCAAATCTAAGTTCCTCACACAAACTGAATGCAGACTCATCAGAAACAGCCTGATCTTGGAGTCTGACCAGGTCCAGACTCATTTTCTTAGTAGGTGGTAACCTACTGGACATAAGCTGGATATTCAGAATAGCAACAACAAGTCTGTGATCAGAATTCATAAACTGGGCACTTCTTTAGATCCTGCAGTTTTGTAAGAGCTTCAAGCATCTGCCCACAAGGATGTGATCGATCTCCTTCACCACACCACCATTACTGGATTACCCAGTCCAACGATGCAGCTCAGAGTGCTGGAACCAGGATCCAGCATTTATTGGCCTTTTACAATGTCAAAGAAAAAGGAGCCACTTTCACCATGGTCACCAGACCCATGGGGACCAAGACAATACTCATAGCCAGCCCAGTCAGTGCCAGTGGTTGCATTGAAATCATCCATGACGAAAGGAGTGTCACCTCAGGTCCACCCATCAACCACCGAGTATAGTTGCCAATAAAATGTCTCCCTCACCGAGACATCACTCACTGCAGTCGGAAGCATACACTGAGACAACAGAGAAGGCTCCCAGAGAGTGCCGTAATCTGTGACAAACAATACATTCATTGAAAGCAGCAACATTGGACACCATTGGAAGAAGCAGATCCGCACAACAGCAGCTACTCCCTGAGTATGACAACCATCAGAACGATTAGACCAATAAAAGGTGTATCCACCTACAGAATTCTGGCCAGTCTCAGATTTGAGCACCACAGAGAGTGCCACCACTGAAATGTGGAGTTTTTTTTATGCAGCTCATCTGACAGCAGAGGAAGATGATCTTCATGGCCAAGAGACAAGACATTCCACGTGCCTAACCAGATGGGCCGCCTCCAATTGGGAGTAGAGTGCTGCTGTGCAGCAGGCTACACCACAGCACTATACCAGTTCTGATTCCTGACAGGCCTGACCTGATTGGCTCTCTGACAGTTTTGACTCTTCTGGGAATGGGGCAACCCAAGGCTTTTCCCCATTCCCTTCATAATGTGAGCAGACTTCCTACGGGCAGCTGCAGCACAGCTACTCCCACGTAAAGCAGAAAGGAGTCCTTTCTGTCATCTCAGAGCTGCATGTTTTTGTTTTTTTTTTTTTAAATGGTGGCTGGAGTGCCAATCCTGCCACCAATCCCCATGATTTCCCTACAACTTGGAGGACTGCTTGCAGGGCTGAGGACTGGATGCAGTTTAACATCATACCCAGTCCTCACTGGTGAAAATACATCACTGTGGTACACTTCTTATAGCAATCGATGTTACAATGGTCCTTAAAATGTAGGGTTCTTATGTGTACTTTCACAAAAAGATGGTATTTTTCAGAATTATCAAGGCATTAACATTTTTGATGCTTGAACCTATACCATTGTCTAAATCAACCCCCATGTTCTTTTATGCCTCATTATGTTAACTAACTTGTATTTTCTTAACAGGTCAAATTACATCAGGCAGCTGAGTGTGCCAATACAAAGATTATTAATTAATAGATGTATCTGAAAGATACTTTTGCGTTTCTGAATTTGATTATAAAGCTCATTGTGACGATGCGGGTTCTCTCCATGCTCCCATCGTCCTTCCGGCAGCCCTGAACCCGACACCGTCAGTAATGTCACCGATGAGCTTGGCAGTGAGGCATAACAATGAAACAAGGGGATGGTGCAAAAAGTGCAAAGTGCTTTTATTTAACCCTTTAACCGCCAACTCCCTAAATATTCCCCAAGCCAGGCGAAATCTGAACAATTTTTGTTTTTTTACTTTTTTACATTTTTTTTTACATTTTTAACATTTATTCAAGCAGTATTGACCACTAAATGTTGTGCAAGTTGCCAGTGTATACACGAAATCTATAAATGTAACCTGAATTCTCAGCTAAGCAAAACATCTTGATACCAAACCGTGCCCTTTTCAATGGTAGATACTGTCGAAACTGTAAGCGGCCCTTCCACGACAATAAACTTTCATCAACTGCAACTGACGGTCCTGGCATGTAGGGCAACTGAAATGCTTCAAATAAATGATCAATCAAAGGACGTAGCTTGAACAAGCGGTCGCGGTTTGGATCTTTCTTATCTGGCTCGTTTCTGTTGTCATTCAAATGAAAGAATTTCAGCAGCAAAGAGAATCAGTTACGTGTCATGACAGCTGCAAAAATATGTGTTGCATACATAGGATCTGTAGACCAGTACATCTCAATATCTGGTTTTCTGATTATTCCCATCAACATCAAAATCCCAATGAATTTTTTCATTTCGTTTTCATCAGTGTCAAACCAAGCACGAACACGGGAATGTGGAGGTAAATTGGGATTTTTCTCAATAAACTGTGCTGCATACAGATTTGTCTGATGAACAAAATGTCTAATCAAATCAGGTGACACAAACAGCTCATAAAACTGCTCAGCAGTGTAATTGTTTACATCAACAATAAAGCCACACGTTCCCTCAAACGAATGCAGAAAAGGTAGTTCACCTCGGGCAGCAGCCCAGCTGAGATGCTGGGGATACACCCACTCAGCGCCGTCATCCGATGCGTCTTCATTCACAATATCATGCAGCGCACGTTGCTGCTCATCACTGTCACTAAAATCTTCTTCAGAACTGCTACAATCATGATCAGAACTGTCCAAAATCGCCTGCAAAGCCTCACTTGAAGTCAGTTTACGTTTCGCCATATTCACAGCTGTTACATGCGAATCACGTCACATGACCGGCCAAAACAACCACAGACTTGTCGAAATACAACGTAGTAATAATACCCACGCCAAACCGTCAGTTATACTACTTGCCAGGCATTCATATAACCACAGGCAAATGTGCCGGATAATTCCGGCAGTATGGCGTTAGCATTAAAACAGCGGTGCCGGATATATCCGGCAGAGGGCGGTGAAGGGGTTAAAAACAAAACCAACAAAACAAAGTCCAAATTAAATAAAGTGTAGTGCAACAAAACGTCAATCATTAAATAAATAATCCATTAAAACGAGTGAAAAGGTGGAGGTTAAAAACACCATAGAAAAATCCTTTAAAAACAACAAGGTTAAAACAATGGCTGGAAGCTGCCCTTGAAAAATAAAACCTGGTGTATTCCTACTGCTGACTGGCGACTCCCCTGTTTCTCCCATCCAGGCAATACACCAGGAGAGTCACCCTAGCTGCAGCTGACCTGCTCTGTCTGCTTCTGCTGGTCGGTTCGCCTCCCTGACTCCGGTAGGCTCCACCAAACAGCGACTTGGAATCCCCAGCGACCAGGGTGCTCACACTGGGGAATCTATGTCCCAAGTCCCGACTCCCACTGCCCTCTCAGCCTTACACAGCCAGCCGTCCTTCTTCCGGTCACTCCTGCTCTTCACTAAATCTTCAGCGAGAGCGACCACAGTCAATTGCACCTCGGGTGCCGGCCAAACACCCAGGCTTCCCTGCTCAGCTGCACGCGAGCCTGTGCTCGCTCGCCCTAGTGCACTGGCCTTCTCCTCCTGCTTCCTGCCTTCTCCTGCAACCTCCCGTTATTTCCTGTTCTCTCTCTTCGTTTTCTTTCCCCTGCTAGCTGCCTCGTGCTTCTATTTAATATTACGGGGACGTGGATCAGCTATGGCAAATCAGCAGCTCCCGAGAACAATTGTGGATGTGGACGACTCCTCACCTGTGCACTTAAGCAAGGACCGCCCACATCACGAACTTCCCCAGGAACCACTTCCGCGACACAACCATGCCCCCTTTCTAAGCTGCAAGTGCGCCGATTATTTATTTAAAAAGTGGCCTTTGACATGAGCTGTGGACCCACTATACCACACTCATTGGTACACTAATAATTCAGTGCCAATTAAAGGGGCAGGGGGTAACACCCCAGAATATTTCAGAATAAAACTCTGAAAGTACAATAATTACTTTTACCACCCCCAACCTCCACAAACTACTCCTATATTAAAGCATTTTCACTGAGCAAGATGTTAAAATACAAGCTTTAATTAACTGGCAAATGACATAATAGCAGCAAAAGTCTACAAAGATATCATGATTGCTTTTAAAAATACTTACAATTTTTTGTGAGTATCCAACTAACTGGACCTTGCTGAGAGCTGCATTTACATCTTGAATGTTATAGCAGGGTTTCCATGTTGTGACATCTACAGCATCTTTAAGTGAAGATGGAAGAAGCCTGTCAAAAAAAATAACATTTAATGTATGAAAAACTAAATAATAAATATATATTTATTTCAGTAAATGCTGAAAAGGAAAGAAGATAAAAAACACAGAACTTCAGTTGTATAGCTTTAATCAGGCACACCTGGTATAACACTTGAGTAGACATGTTGTACTTTTAATACCTCAACTTGTATATTCTACGCCCTAATCAGTGTATTTACTGAAACAATTTTCCTTGTGTAGCTCTTCAATTCAACTGACCCATCAATATTACTGTTAATTATAAACATTTTCCTTTAGAAGTGTTGCACGATTTATCCAGATAATTATCAATTAAGTTTTGTTTGCAGGAGTCCCAAGAAAGATTTTCACTATCCTTTCTATAATGCTGGCCCAAAAAAAAAAACCCACTCTCTCAGGGTAACACTATTAGAATGAACCATTTCTACCACAAGCTTTAATTGTAACAACACAGTCCATATGCACTTTGTTTTCACCCTATTTTAAATCTTGTGACATCACTAGTGAGTCTACCAGAGTGCCATGATCAACATCAAAAAAGAAAATCATTAATAAAAAATGTAAATGTATTAATCCAAACAGATATAATACTCTGACTTGAGGTAAGCCTCCCCACACCCATAAGAAGTACAATAAGTAATAAACTAATCAAAACACATTGTTTGTTAGAAACATAATGATAGGGTCACATTTTTGACAAATATTACTTAATATAAATGTTGTTTTAGAAAAAAATACAATTTAAAACTAGGAGGAGAAATTTTAAGCAAAAAAGCTGAAGTCTTATCAATGGTGGGTCAAAACTTTACAACTCAATATGTTACAACCATGAATATGTCATATAGAATCTTGCATTTCTAAGGTTATGACGTAAAAAATATCACATGAGAAACCCCACTGATGTAAACCATATTTTAAGGTATGTACATTTCAAAATTCCAGGACATTTCATGACTTTTCCAGGACCAACAGTCACAAAAATCCAGGACTACTTTACAGTCTGGATTTGAATATCCACAGCAAAATTACATGAACCTAATGAGAACACTCATGAACTCAAACACGTGACCTATCTTACATTGCTGATTACTTACAAAAACTCAAATTGAAGCTTGCGCCATTTACCCAGAGTAATAGTAAAGTTATGCACTATTTATGTAATTCTAGGCAGGGCCACTACATTTTAAAAAAGAGATACAGTACACCCCCAACATTTTCAGGGGTTACATTCCTAAAGCATCCGCGAATTGTGAAAAACTGCAAATTTTGGATGTGGTTAAAAAAATGAAATTTTTATAGTTTAAACCCTAAATATGCCACCAAAACACTTTAATTTCAAACTCAGCTTAATACATTACCTAAAAAAAAGAATGTAAAGGTAAACCTCTATACTTTACTGCTATGTCTCCTGCAGTGCTAGAATGTAAAATACAAATGTTACCGCTATATGTACAGTACTGTAATTCATGAAAGCACGTTTTCATTGCCAGAAGCCTTAGAAGGTGCAGGGCGTTTCGGCAGCACCTTGGGGCTTTAACCCTTAAACTGCCACATACTTGGGGGTTAATGCATCCCTGGACACCAAATACTTTTTTGCTGCACTTTAAGTAAACATCACAATTCACAAAGAAAAAATGAAATTTTAATAGAACACATTTTTTTCATGCAAAGAGCATCACAATTACTGCTACACTGATCATTTTACACACTGCTAATGAACTACAAAAAACTATTTAAAAAACTACTGGAACAATATGTACAAGATGCAACTGACACCATGGATGAAGTTAAGTAAATCACCGAGCCAACTGCGCTTGAACTGGCAGCACGCAAGCACAAAGAGGTAAACGCTGGCGATGGCAAGCTAGTGCAGCGGCTCAGTCCAAGAGAAAGTGAGGCTGCAGGGTTTCATGCTTGGGTCACAGAATTGCACAGAAACACAGGAGATTGTAGAGACAGGAACTTTATTCAGACACTTCAAACAAACATGTCTCTTTCAGAAGTAAAACGAGCTCAGTATGCAGTTAGTTATCGATTAAAAGAATAGGCAAACATCATAGGGGAGCACAATGGGAGCGGACCCGCAACAGGAGCAGAGGATGACTGGGGGAGGAGAGAGAAACAAAGTAATCAGCCAAAAAGGACAGGCGCTGTTCAGGCTTTGAAGTATGCGTAGCGTCGTGCAAGAAACATATCACGTGACAGAGCAGCCACAAGTAAGCCCAGCAAGTAAGGGAGCAATGTGAAAGCAGTCGATCAGCGTTTTTTAAGAGGGATTTTTTGAGGAGCTTCCGTGTCTTCTATGGGTGTGTTCAGCCCCCCTGCTCACAAGGGTTTGGCAGTAGTCATGAGCTGGCTGCTCAATGAATGTACGGCACTGCCTGATCAGCTCCTGTGTGATTGCAAATGGCACTGGGAAATGACTATAGCTGCTTGTGGTGGTTTATGGGTGAAGAGGAACAAAACGGAAAACACAAGAACACTCAGCTGGAGATGCATCACAGTCAATCAGCAGCAAGGAGAAATGAATAATGCTGTAGCGGTCCGGTGCCACTAAGATTCACACCGTTGAGAAGATGCCGATTTATTTTTATGGGGGAGATTCCAAGGACGCACCCAGCCTTGGCCCGACCCGCATGCACACACAGAAACAAAAACAAAGCAAACCGGTAATCAAACAGCAAATAAAGAATGTAATGAAAACAAATGAAATAAATGAAAATAACGATACCACCCCTGTTCCCCTTACAGTGATTACACATTAAATACAACAAAGCACCAAGAAAACACACACAGTAAATCATGAAAAACGGATGAAATGTAATGATTAAAATAGATAGTCCAGAGATCTGCACGTTGAATGGGAAGCCACTGCAGGGACTGCTGGGAGTCGCAGCTTCAAATTCTATTGGGTACTTTCACCATCCCAAGCCGCGTTTCCTCTACAGTTGCTTCCTGTTCTCTCTACAGTACAGTATTGCCACGAAAAAAAGCCATAAAAATTGTGGAGAATATTTGCAGTTTCTGCTAACAATTATTAGATATGTTCTAAGGAAAAATCTGCGAATGACTGAGGCCACGAACTCTGAACCGCGACTTCGCTGGGGTCTACTGTATAACATTTTCTGGAAAATGAATGTGCGATAATGTATGTGGTGTGCGCAGAGATGAGTCATGCGAATGTGTTAGAGTGAGCAAGCACAATACACAAAGAAATCATGGAAAAAATTCTGTTTGAGCACTGTTTACAAAATACTTTGTTGTGGTAGCAGAATTACAAAAACTTAGTTGAGGTACTAGTGAATCAATACCTGTTCGGCTAATAAATAATACTAAAAAAATTGTTAGCATATTTCAGGTAGTAAAATTGCTGCGGATGAAAAGTATAAGATATACCTTGGGAAGGATTATTATGCACACTGTATTACTCTCTATGAATTCATTATTAGGAGACATTTCTTTAAACAGATTGCTAATGTCTTCATCAAGACTTACCTAAGTAACTTGAGGACTTGTCTATCACATTTAACACCAAGATTTCAGACCTTCACTTTTAGTCACATAAAAAGACAAAGATGGCGATAAGTATTACAAACCCAAAGAGTTCTCACTATCACCAGAGGTGGGTAGAATAGCCAAAAATTATACTTAAGAGTAGCGATACTTCAAAATAAAATTACTCAAGTAAAAAGTAGTCAACCAAAAACTTAAATTATTCAAGAGTAAAAAAGTACTTGGTGAAAAGACTACTCAAGTACTGAGTAACTATTTAAACATAATAAATGATTTATTTTTTAGAAATGTTGTAAAAAGACAGACAAAAATATAAAATAATGTGCAAATTCTGCTATTTCCAAATAACAAAATAAAAAAATGAGTAAAAATAAATCACATCTTTACAAAATAAAGATGCACAAATAACACAAAGTTCCAAATCTCAGTTTTCACAACAAAGCTTTTGGAGCCAATACCTACAGTAGGTAACATGTATGTTTGAACAGTGCAAACTACTTACAGTGATGAGATATCCTGTACACTGACAGTATAATACTGCATATGCACTTTGTGGTGTAGCAGGTCCGCGGCTTCAAAAAAAAAAAAAACAAAAAAAAAACGAGGCCAGTTTCAAATCCATAAAGCCGTGTCACTCTCCGTGGGCGCAACTGCATGACCATGGGGAGTTAATGAGGTAGTTGGAGCGAGTCGTACCTGCATGTGTGGGTCCGATCATTCTCAATTGATTTATTGGCTTCCTACGGCGTGTGATTAAGGCCCACGGAGACGGGAGTGTATATATACGGGTCAGCACGAAAAAGAAGGGGGAATCAAAGAAAAGGAGAAAAGGCATGAGATTAAAATACATGAAAGGCAGGCTTGGGAATGACGATCTGGTTCTTGCAGTGAAGCTGTGACCGTTTAACAGTGAACAAGAGCCCCGCATGACTAAAAAGTCTCTCACAGGCTGCAAGACGCAGGAAGTTTGTGTGTGGTCATGTGACTGCATGGCTACGTCTGATTGGTGCAACAGTCATACAGTAGATCCACTGGCAACTTCTCTCTTGCAACAATATAGTTTAATGTATAAATGAAAAAAGTAACGAGTCGAGTGTTGCCCAATGTAGTGGAGTAAGAGTAGCGTTTCTTCTTCACAAATGTACTCAAGTAAAAGTAAAAAGTATGGTGCAGTAAAACTGCTCTTAGAAGTACATTTTTTAAAAAAAGTTATTCAAGTAAATTTAACTGAGTTAATGTAACTCGTTACTACCCACCTCTGACTAGCACTATTGGTTATTTCACTGGCACACAAACAACTTGCTGGTGCAGTGGTGAGATGACGATAGCCCACAAAATGTTCAAGCAAGTTTGTAAAAGAATTACTGGCTTCCTGCAACACTCTGTGTAGTGGCAAGGTTGGCACCAGACTACACTTTGGGAGTCTTGTAGTTCAGGACTGACTGGGATCAGACATGAGAGTTGTAAAACATGGAGACAGACACTAAAAGGTGGTGTTTCCAAACAGAACCGTGCATTTTATTTACAGGTGCACAATTTAAAAAAAAAAACACAAAAAGCAATGTCCCTATCAAAAATGGTTAACATCATTTATAGTGAATTACCAGTCACAAATATGAAAAATACTCAAAGATAAAAAGTTTTATATACACAAAAACCACAGTCTTTCCAAATAAAGAAAATGTGCTCGGGAAGAAACTACACAAATAAAGTCCCATGAATGCACAAAAATATTTACAAGAAAAAAAACCCAAAAACAAACCCAAGATATTAAGATATCTTCACCAAAACAATGATACAACTAGAAGATATCTATATTTACTTAAAATACATACAACTAAGGCACATGCTGCTGTTTGGCATACTGAAAGAAATTTCTATACCAACCACACTCACCTCCCGACTGAGTCTAAAGATGATCCCTATAAGCAGGAAATGTCTCTTATATCTGGAATCAAAACTCCCAGCCAATTTGGCAAAACGCCAATCTTTTTCCCCAACAGTGGCTGACACCATTACATTCTGCACAGGTGCTATGCTCAATTCTTTCAAGGCCCATAATAAAAAGCACCGCAGCCTAGCGTGCTCGCCATGAGGATATTACCCTTTCTTGGGTCCTTCTTAAAAAAAATGCATGCATGTACGAACTAAAACACACTGTACTTTTTTGCCATATTGCACAGCCTTAACTCAAACCACCACAAGACTGACTACAGCTATAAAATAAAGCTGTGCCAATGTTGGGAAAAGCACAAGCAGAATTTTGTGGGGAATAAATAACCCTTATAAGGTATATGAGTAGTGTGGGTAAAAGCTCATCCATCACTAGGCTATACAGAGGGATATATTTATCTTACTGTTGATTAAAATGTACTCAAAATGAATCATGAACACATAAAGGAAATAAGTATTAGATTTAATTAAGCACGAGCACTGTAAGAATTAAACTGGAAAGGCTTAGACCTGTTATTTTTTATGTATCTGAATAAGCTGTGTGGCAAAGGCGCTATATAGGCGTCAACCTGACACAGACTGACAACTGAGGCACAGGTAAAAATAAACAAAAAGATTTACTTTCTTTGTCTGTGGGCTACGACTTCCTCGTAACCACAGACACAACACAGTCCCAAACGCACATAAAAGCAAAAGCAAACATGACTCTTTTCTTCCTCCTCCTGACTCTGGCACCATGAGTAGTGGCCGCAGGCTCCTTTTATAGCCCTTCTGGATGTGCTCCAGATGGTAATTGGCCTAATTAGGCTGCACTTCCGGGTGTGGCTGCATTCCAGCCCACATGGGCTCGTTAAGCCTTACAGCTCCTCCCGGTGGTGGCTACGGAGCCCAACAGGTCTGAGCCCTGAAGTCCCACACCTGTGGCCCCGATGTAACCCAGGAGGGCTGCCACCAAGTGTTAAAGGGGACGTAGTGTGCATCCCATGGCTGCTCCCCAGGTTCCAGTGTCAAAGGGGCATCCCGGCCAGGCATTACACAGTATTCACCAAATTAAAATAAAATAAATCAAGTGCAACTTGGTGATAACATCTTTACCAACTGAACCATCATTTAGGCAAACTGCATTAATATGGACCTTGCTTCAAGCTAAGCTATATGCATAAATAATAAACCTGCAACTTGCATTTATAATGCTATTTGTGGTATAGCCCTACGGAATGGTATTAGGGCCACGGTGAAGAAAAAAACAATACGGACACAGGGAAGAAAAAAACAAACTATATGTCGAGAATAAAGTCAACATTTCCACTTTATTCTCGCCGTTTATATCGAGAATAAAGTCAACATTTCCACTTTATTCTCGCCGTTTATGTCGAGATTAAAGTCGACATTTCCACTTTATTCTCGCCGTTTATGTCGAGATTAAAGTCGACATTTCCACTTTATTATCATAGTTTACTTCATAATTAAAGTAGAATGTCGTAAACTAAACTTCTTCCTAAAATCAATGTTTAATTTACTAGATTTTGTCAAACCCCGTCATAAATTAATGCAGCACATTAAATGCTTTGTGTTGCGTTCCCCGACCCAGTTGTTAATCATTACGCTTCTTAAACTGACTTCCTCCGCACTAAGAGGAGACAGCGATCACCATACAGAATCCATTCACTTCATGATATTCCTGCTTTCTGAAAATTTAGAATGCTAGGATAAATACTTGATATCATTTTTATGATGAAATGCATTAAAGCAGGTATTACACATGCACGGTAGTGAGGCAGTAGTGCTGCTCCCTCGCAGTAAGGGGTCCCCAGGTGTACATTCAGTGTAGAGAACTTTATGGCAGGTGTGACGAGGCTCCAAAAAACTGGATGTATGAATGGCTATCGCACAGGTTTAACTTAAATATTGTGTAAATGTTGGGTTTGTGATCTGGTGGTCGGAGACACGAACACAGAATTCAATGCATGTTCTTCTGAGCGGGCTATCTTTATTGCATGCATGCTGTCTCTATCTGACGTACCAAAACCCCAGTTCCTATCCTTCCTTTTTCTTTCACCATATAACCAATCACCACACGATAAACGTCTTTGTGAAATTAAAACTAGTTATAAACTTAGCCCACGGAGTGTTCAAAACTTTAAAAATATCTTTGTTATGCATGTTTAATTATGCCATCCATTCAGAGTTGCGCCCATCTCTGAACGAGTCGCCAGCACATCGCAGGATGAATACAAGCAAAACATACACTAGGGTCAATACAGCATAACAAAACCCCACATCCTACATGACTTTGAAAGGAAACTGAAGCACGCCGAGTAAACCCACCAGAAAAACATGCAAATGCAAGGCAGGCACGCCACCGTGCCCCATATGATTAATGCATGCTTTAATGCATTTCACCATGAAAATTATATTAAGTATTTATCTTAGCATTCGAAATGTTCAGAGAGCAGGAAGATCATGAAGTGAGTGTATTCTGTGCGGCGATCGCTGCCGGCGCCTCCTCTTAGTGCAAGAAGAAGTCAGTTTAAGAATCTCGGAGAACACTTAACACAAAGCATTTAATGTGCTATATAACTTATGATGGGGTTTGAGAAAATCTAGTAAATTAAATATTCATTTTACGATTAAGTTTAGTTTACGATGTTCTACTTTAATGACAAATTACGAGAATAAAGTCAACATGTCGACTTTAATCTTGACATAAACGGCGAGAATAAAGTAGAAATGTTAAGAATAAAGTCAACATGTCGACTTTATTCTCGTCATAAGCGTCAAGATTAAAGTGGAAATGTTAAGAATAAAGTCAACATGTCATCACACTATTACACAGTACCCAGGTACATTACACTGTATTGACAACAAATAAAACAAGTACAACTTGGCTTGCAGTATTATCCAGTAGTATAGAAACAGTATTTACACATCTGACCTTTTAAAACTAAAGTATCTCCAGGCGATGGACGCGACTCCTTTTTTTCGGCAAAAGTTCTTCTGTTCATCATGTTCAACTTTATCGTCGGCTTCAGTTTTGGAATGTTCTCTGTCCATTTTCACCGCGCAATACCTACAACTACCGCTACCTATTTGGTGGTGTAGCAGTGAAAAAGAGCCCCCGCGCAACAAATCTGTGTTTAGCGGTGTAGCAGTGAAAAAGGTCCCCACTTGAACAGTTTCACGCTGTGCCACGTTCTGAACGTCGTTTAGGCAATTTAAACCAGTGTTGCGGTATAAGAAAAATCCATATAATAAAAAAAATAAACAGATTTCGGTATGAACCGGTATACCGCCCAGCACTAGCTGGAAACCACCATTATACTGTAGACTGAAGGTCAAGTGTGCACTAAAGGATGGGGAGAGTGAATTCCACTACTCCAGATAAAGAGATATGAACTTGAGGTTGTAAATATTGGTAGCAGCAACTGGACCAGTACTAGATGGGACTAGGCCCTGTCAAGCATATGTGATGTATGGGAAAGATGCTATACCCAGTGAACTGGGAAATACTGGTGGAACCAGTTAGAGGCAGGATAGCAGGGAATAGAATGTTACGGAGTCAGATGACAGAGAAAAATGTGTTGGGAGATAACAATTGTAATAAAAGTATGGTTTGCTCATCCATGGATGCTCATTTCACTTGATTTGAGTCCGTGTATGCTTCACGCAAGAAAAGTCCGATTCTGCTGCCTTCCTGACACTCCATGTACCTTCCTGAGAAAAGTCGGGCTGCTGTAACCTCTGCCACGACAACTAGAGTGGGAATGAGCTCAAATACTACATTATTGCAAAGGTCAAGCAATGCAACTGTTCTTTCATCTTTATACCCTGTGTATAATTTGACAGGCAGATTAAACAAACCACTGCTCTTAACTACTACAAGAAGCTCCAGCCACCACCAAAAAAACCTCACGCTGTTCCAAATGTGGTGCTGAGGTGTCACCCGCTACACTCTGGTCCCAATCCAGATGGTTCATTATGTGGTGGGTGTGGCAACACATTATCAGTGCATGCTCCCAACCAAGAGGTTTCATTAATGTGTAAAATGTAGCAATAGGGTAAAGGTAAAACTGAAACAGAGAGCAATAAGTATTACCCTAAAGTAAACACAGTAGTGGAATACTACAACTGCTGACAGCCTCTCTTCCTGCTAAATAGTAAACTGCACGTTAGTGTTAAACATGAATTATAATTGGAAATATATGGTATTTCTTAATCACCTCTAGTATAAAAAATATTGCGACCTATAATAAACACACACACAAAGAAAACCAAATGTACTGATGATGCTTTGAGAGGCTTGAATGGAAAATAAATGGACGAGGATTACATGGATAAACAAAATCAAGCTGCTTTGATTGCGTCATGCAATAATGACAAGTAAAAGAAACCTTAAAATATTTAAATATACTGCAATACCACATAAGACAAACTTATGGAAAAAATTCTACATACAGAACTTAACCAACATAGCAGCTACTGGGTCATGGTTTGACCTGAAGTACCTCCATTTTGGAAGCATACCGAAAAATGATAGCCATAACATTTGACATTTCATTTCTAGGCAGCCATGTAAGTGATGTGTACTTTAAACTGGGGTAGTTATTTTGGAGAAAAAAGAGCCTGAAAGTTCATTCTTCTTGAGAAGGACAGCATAATGTTCAAGAGAGGGAGAGAGTCAGCATGAGTATGATGATGTATTGCAGAAATAATTAGAATCAGAGGAAAAAGAAAGGTGTGCATGAGTCAAGCAGTCCTGGTAAGTGGTCACCTAAGACTACCCCAATAAAACTGAGGACTTTGTAAAGTCTCTTGTAATATTGATCACTGCCAAAGTTTTACTCAAAAAAGAAGCAGAGTAACTATCACAGTAATAACTTGACACAGTTAATAGCTTTTTTTTTTTATAAAAAATAAACTGTGATTAATTTTAGCCTTACTGAAAAATTACCAGAACATAAGCTGCTTAAAATGTATAACAGAAATCCAAACAGTATACTTCTGGATTTTTTCCACAATAAATTGGTGTTTCTCCAGGAATAACAAGTTATCTTCAATGTAAAAAAGTATTTCTGAAAACTTCAATTTATTTATGTTTTGGAGCAGGAAAATCAAAGTGGCTTTGTTACTCACTTAGTACAGAAATAGTATAGGACTTGTAAATTACACAAAAACACACCAAAATGATTACATTATGTACGCTATATTTGTATTGCACACCAAGTTTTGGTCCTGAAGTAAATTTGAAACATATTTTTAACCCCTCACCTCCACATTTCTTTGCTCTTCCAGTAGACAGCAGACTGGTCCTTTGGAACTCTTTCAATAAAATGCACAAGCTCTTCCATTAAGAGTCTAAAGAAATGAAATAATAAAGATGAACTTGAAATCTCAGAAACATAATATCCTCTTTAATAAAATCCCTGTGTGCGTCCAGGTGTCCGTGTGTGTGTGTGTCTTCTGGTGAAGTGCGCATGCGCAGGGCATGGTGCGATGCGCGATATTACTGTCAGAGAAAGTTAAAGGCGTTTTACGGAAATACAAACCAGTATTACTGCGAGAGGAAATTAAAGGTACACAATACAGTGATTCATATTACAGCCACATACATGCCAGTATTACTGTCAGAGGAGATTAAAGGCATATTACCGACGCGCACGCCTGTATTACCGCCAGAGAAAATTAAAGGCATATTGCGGACGTACAAGCCAGCGGACGCACAAGACAGTATTACTGTCACAGAAAATTAAAGACACACAATACACGGCGGCAGCCCACGAAGAACGGTCAGCTCAGCAAGTAAACATCAACAAAAGAAAGGCTGAAAGAAAGAAAAATACGACCAACAAAAAGAACGAGGTCAAAGTCCCTTGCCATTTAATATAGACGGTTCCTTCTAATGTTTATGCACTACTGTTCTAGCGCCCGTTATTGTAACGGGCTAAATGACTAGTCCGTATTATAACATTAGAACTATCTACAGTAGATGAGAACATGCCTTTCAGCCCAATAAAGCTCGCCAGTCCTATCCACTTAATTCTTCTAAAATAATTCTAGTTTTGAAAGTCTCTAAAGTCTTACTGTCTACCACACTACTTGGCAGCATATTCCATGTGTCTATGGTTCTCTGCATAAAGAAAAAGTTTTACATTTTTGTGAAAAATTTACCCTTAACAAGTTTCCAACTGTGTCCCCGTGTCCATAATGAACTCATTTTAAAATAACAGTCTTGATCCACTGTAGTAATTTCCTTCATAATTTTAAACACTTAATAATGTCACCTCTTAGGGCTTGTTTATACTTCATGCTCAGAACGTGTATGTGCACGCATCATGGCTGCCACATTTTCCCAGCGTTCATTTGACGTGTCCTCTGAGCATGTCCTCAGAAATTAACGTGATACATGTGTAAGTTGCAGTACTTGCAAAAAGTCGGGGGGTGCAACGTAATAAAAGTCGGAATGTAACGTCAGAGTCTCTGTTTATAATCTACATGTGACAGAATGCTGCTTTGTGGAATCCTCTGGGATCGATGTGCGTGCATTGATGTTGTGAAGCAAAATACTGACATACAAATGCATTTGTGGTGCTTTTATATTCAAGTGTAGTATATTCCCCAACTTAATGACAGGGTACATGTTAAAATTCTCACATACCTTCTGTGCCGTCTTTTTTTTTTTTGTACCTTCACAACAGCATCAGAATGTGCAGCAGCGTATTTGAGCCACAGAGAAATAAAATTAAGGACATGGTGAAAAAGGTGTATTTTGTGATTAAAGTGGAAATTTCGGGTTTAATCTCGAAATGTCCACTTTAACCTTGTAGTTTACTTTACCATTAAAGTAGACCGTCGTAAACGTCATGTTAAAATGGACCTAGCTTTTAATTGCTATGTGCTTGCTTCTGAACTGACAGCAGCAATCACCACACACAGAACACATAACATTTATGATATTCCAGCTCTCTGCACATTTAGAATCCTTAGATTTATACTGGAGAGAGAGAGAGAGATAATCTATTAATCCCAAGGGGAAATTCACATACTCCAGCAGCAGCATACTGATAAAAAAAATATATTAAAACAGTGATAACAATGCAGGTAATGTAGGCTGAACAGGACTGGAGAAAGTACAGTCCCCTGCGGTGTGTGTGTGTGTGTGTATATATATATATATATATATATATATATATATATATATATATATATACTAGCAAAATACCCGCGCTTCGCAGCGGAGAAGTAGTGTATACATATCTAGATACAGTGATCCCTCGCTATATCGCGCTTCGCCTTTCGCGGCTTCACTCTATCGCAGATTTTATATGTAAGCATATTTAAATATATATCGCGGATTTTTTGCTGGTTCGCGGATTTCTGAGGACAATGGGTCTTTTAATTTCTGGTACATGCTTCCTCAGTTGGTTTGCCCAGTTGATTTCATACAAGGGACGCTATTGGCAGATGGCTGAGAAGCTACCCAACTTACTTTTCTCTGTCTCTCTTGCGCTGACTTTCTCTGATCCTGACGTAGGGGGTGTGAGCAGGGGGGCTGTTCGCACACCTAGACGATACGGACGCTCGTCTAAAAATGCTGAAAGATTATCTTCACGTTGCTACCTTCTGTGTGCAGCTGCTTCGTGAAGCGACATGCTGCACGGTGCTTCAACAACAACAACAACAACAACATTTATTTATATAGCACATTTTCATACAAAAAGTAGCTCAAAGTGCTTTACATAATGAAGAGAAGAAAAATAAAAGACAAAATAAGAAATTAAAATAAGACAACATTAGTTAACATAGAAAGGAGTAAGGTCCGATGGCCAGGGTGGACAGAAAAAACAAAAAAAAACTCCAGAAGGCTGGAGAAAAAAATAAAATCTGTAGGGGTTCCAGGCCACGAGACCGCCCAGTCCCCCCTGGGCATTCTACCTAACATAAATGAAATAGTCCTCTTTGTAGTTCGGGTTTTTCACGGAGTCACTTGATGCCGATGGTCATACAGACTTCTGGCTTTTAATCCATCCATCATCGTTGGAACATCATGGTGCTTTGGGTAGATGGTGGTGGCGCACGCCACCACCAACAGGACACCAGAAAAGGAAACAGAAGAGAGAGTAGGGGTTAGTACAGATTTTGAATGAATAGTTATTATAATGAATTGGATATACAGAGTATCAGGAATAAATTACAGTGAAGTTATGAGAAGGCCATGTTAAAATAATGTGTTTTCAGTAGTTTTTTAAAGTGCTCCACTGTATTAGCCTGGCGAATTCCTACTGGCAGGCTATTCCAGATTTTAGGTGCATAACAGCAGAAGGCCGCCTCACCACTTCTTTTAAGTTTTGCTCTAGGAATTCTAAGGAGACACTCAGTTGAGGATCTGAGGTTACGATTTGGAATATAAGGTGTCAGACATTCCGATATATAAGCCGGGGCGAGATTATTTAAAGCTTTATAAACCATAAGCAGAATTTTAAAGTCAATTCTGAATGACACAGGTAACCAGTGTAGTGACATCAAAACTGGAGAAATGTGTTCGGATTTTCTTTTCCTGGTAAGGATTCTAGCAGCTGCATTCTGCACTAGTTGCAAACGATTGATGTCTTTTTTGGGTAGACCTGAGAGGAGTGCGTTACAGTAATCTAGCCGACTGAAAACAAACGCATGAACTAATTTCTCTGCATCTTTCGATGATATAAGAGGTCTAACTTTTGCTATGTTTCTTAGGTGAAAAAATGCTGTCCTAGTGATCTGATTAATATGCGATTTAAAATTCAGATTACAATCAACGGTTACCCCTAAGCTTTTTACCTCCGATTTGACTTTTAATCCTAATGCATCCAGTTTATTTCTAATAGCCTCATTGTATCCATTATTGCCAATGGATATTCACATACTTAAAAGCTCAAAGGGCACCTATTGATTTTTCACTGTTTTGTTTTTTTCTCTGTCTCTCTCTCTCTCACCCTGCTCCTGACGGAGGGGGTGTGAGCTGCCGCCTTCAACAGCTTTGTACCGGCGGTGCTTCGCATACTTAAAAGCCAAACAGCCCTATTGATTTGTTTGCTTTCCTCTCTGTTTCTGACAGCCTGTGCTCCTGACGCGCACTCCTTTGAAGAGGAAGATATGTTTGCATTCTTTTAATTGTGAGCCAGAACTGTCATCTGTCTTGTCATGGAGCACACCAGAGATATTTCAGTTCTGATATCAATTGTAGTTTTAGTTTTTATTTTATAAAATTAATTTTTATTTCGTTCTAGTTTTCAGTGGAGTCAACAATTTTTATTTTTATTTAGTTCTGTGTTTAAAATTTTTGTTTTTATTTTATTTAGTTCTGGATTTTTTACATAATAATAGTACAATTTTTTATTTTTTTTTCCTGTTGCAAGACCACAAATGCTGGCCTACACATATTTCAATGCCAGTTATGTTTCAGTCAACAAAATACACTCACAGTTCATAATGTCGTTAAATACAGCTTGACTATCAATGATCAAACAAATTAAGTGGCCTAATGAGTACAGTCCGCAAGATCAAATGTTTCAACCCAAGAAACCAGTCTGTGCAAGCACGATACTGTTAAGCTTTAAACAAGCACGCATTTCGAGAGATCTTTATCATGTTACCTTAATTGAAATATTTAGTTGTTTTTAAAAGCTTTTAAATCTAATGCTTTAATCAATTTTAATACAGACTGTTCAACAAAAGGAGGAGGAGGTTAGTCTGATCCCATTTTTTATAAAATTGAAAACCGTTTGTGGTCTTACTTTTATTTGTAAATTAAGTCCATGTGTCTATCCTTCTCCATGAAAATCTCCGTCACTTTTTTGTAAAAGTCCTCCTTATTTTCCTTTAGTTTTAAAAGTCTTAATCTTCCATTTTGGCAGTCAGTCGAAATAAAAAAAAGTATTTCTATAAGTATATAAAAACAGTATTGTCTGTCTCAACTTGTGCCTCTTCACTACAGTTTTATGCCCTACCCGCAAGACTAAATATGTCACACACATTCATTAAAGATATTAGCCAGAATGTGGAAAGGCAGGTGTATAATAAATGTGCGTGCAAACATTATATTGCCGACATACAGACAGACAGCAACAGGCACGGCCAACTGCATGCATCAACCCAGCGTTGAGGAATAGCGCTGTCCGAGATGCGCTTACTCAGTGGGGTGAACCAGCCCCTAGATCGCCTAAGCCTGCACTCCCTCACGGAGCCCCAGCTCGTGCTGCCTTCTCCTTCCTGGTGTCTGGATCGTCTCCCATGACTGCCTTTTCCCTTCTTTAACCTCCTTGTGTTCTATCTTTTCTTTTTTCCTTCCCCCATCCTGCCGGCCCATAAATATACATCTCCGTCCGTGGGCTCAGCGCCTTAATCACACGCCACACTAAGCCGACGAAGCAATTGAGAATGATCAGATGCGACTTGCCCCAATCACCTCATCAACTCCCTGCGGTCGAGCAATCGCGCCCACAAAGACAGACACGGCGAACTGGATTTAAAAAGTACCTTTTTTTTTTGTTTTTTTTGACCCACTAAACAACAAATAGTATTATAAATGCAAGTTGCAGTTTTATTATTTATTATATATATAGCTTAGCTTGAAGCAAGATCTATATTAATGCAATTTGCCTTAATGACGGTTCAGTTGGAAATGTCATCTCCAAGATGCACTTGTTTTATTTTAGTTTGGTGAATACTGTGTAATGTACCTGGGCTTGAAGTTTTGATGTAATAGTATTACTACTGGAAGTTGCACTATTATTTATTTTATTGTTATTATTTATTAGTTTATATATTATGCAGTTTAATGATGGTAAAGTTGTTTAAAAAGTCACTTTAACATGTCAGTGGACAGAGATTAACATTAACAAAGTGTAGTTGGTTTACAAAAAATATTTGCCATTTATTCCTTTTCTAAGACATGTTCAGTGCAATACAACTAAATGCCTCTTTGGATGGTTGACAATTTGTTGTCAAAGTTTTAGTTTAAGCGGTTTGCAAAATTTGTTCAATAAAAAGGTTCTATATTTTGACAGCAACTGTCATGCAGTGTGAATCCTTCTGTGCATTAGTGCCCCCCCCCCAAAAACTATCACTTTATGGAGCCATGCAAACCTGTATTAATACTTGTGTGCACATTAAAATGTTTTTTTGTACAATGTGCAATTCTCATGACAGTGGAATAGGTTATTCTTAGCCAGTCTACTGCAGTAATTGCAGTGGAAAATGTGATTAACTCATGCGTGGGAAAAAAATACCGTCGAATACCGTGAAACCGGTACAATCTTGAAAAATACCTTGATATAGAATTTTGGTCATACTGCCCAGCACTAGTCAAGACATGCTTTTGCCTACTTAACTTACCCAGTAAATAACACATACTTTGACTACACTAGCCAGTAATTTACATTATATCAGAAGTGACACGTATGGGCAGAGTTTAAGACCTTGTCCCCTCATTTCACACACACACACTCAGCTACTGAAATGTTATAAGGATAAATAAAAAACAGCATCCTTTGTAGTGTTTTTTTCTACAAATTTTGTGTTGTCAGTTATGGGGTAAACTGCATTACTGGCAGTTTTATTTTTAAATTGAGTTTGTATTTTTGCTTAGCAGAGTTTTCACCTAATGAAGTTCAAGGCTTAACTAGCTAATCCAACCAATCTGGTGTTGCAAGTAATCAGTATTGAGCAGTTACATGCATTCAAATCAGCAAAATTACAAGGGGACCCACATTTTTGCACAGCCAGTTTTTCACATTTGATTTAATTTCATACAACTAAATACTGCTTCACTAAAAATCTTTGTTCAGAAAACACCCCAGTACTCAGATGTTCCTAGGAAATGAAAGACATACCGCTGTTATCTTTTTTGTTGAAAGTAGAGTAAATTATTATGCAGGATGAGAGGGGTTCCCAAACTTTTTCATATGACTGCATATAATTTTTTTATATATATGGAGTACTAGTTTAAGCAAACTGAGATTAAAAGGTGACATGATGAAAGTATTTAAATTGTATAACACAGGGACATGGTTGGAAACTTGTTCCGGGCAGATTTTGGATAAATGCTAGAAAGATTTCTTCACACAAAGAACCAAAGATACAGTGGTGTGAAAAACTATTTGCCCCCTTCCTGATTTCTTATTCTTTTGCATGTTTGTCACACAAAATGTTTCTGATCATCAAACACATTTAACCATTAGTCAAATATAACACAAGTAAACACAAAATGCAGTTTTTAAATGATGGTTTTTATTATTTAGGGAGAAAAAAAAATCCAAACCTACATGGCCCTGTGTGAAAAAGTAATTGCCCCCTTGTTAAAAAATAACCTAACTGTGGTGTATCACACCTGAGTTCAATTTCCGTAGCCACCCCCAGGCCTGATTACTGCCACACCTGTTTCAATCAAGAAATCACTGAAATAGGATCTGCCTGACACAGAGAAGTAGACCAAAAGCACCTCAAAAGCTAGACATCATGCCAAGATCCAAAGAAATTCAGGAACAAATGAGAACAGAAGTAATTGAGATCTATCAGTCTGGTAAAGGTTATAAAGCCATTTCTAAAGCTTTGGGACTCCAGCGAACCACAGTGAGAGCCATTATCCACAAATGGCAAAAACATGGAACAGTGGTGAACCTTCCCAGGAGTGGCCGGCCGACCAAAATTACCCCAAGAGCGCAGAGACGACTCATCCGAGAGGTCACAAAAGACCCCAGGACAACGTCTAAAGAACTGCAGGCCTCACTTGCCTCAATTAAGGTCAGTGTTCACGACTCCACCATAAGAAAGAGACTGGGCAAAAACGGCCTGCATGGCAGATTTCCAAGACGCAAACCACTGTTAAGCAAAAAGAACATTAGGGCTTGTCTCAGTTTTGCTAAGAAACATCTCAATGATTGCCAAGACTTTTGGGAAAATACCTTGTGGACTGATGAGACAAAAGTTGAACTTTTTGGAAGGCAAATGTCCCGTTACATCTGGCGTAAAAGGAACACAGCATTTCAGAAAAAGAACATCATACCAACAGTAAAATATGGTGGTGGTAGTGTGATGGTCTGGGGTTGTTTTGCTGCTTCAGGACCTGGAAGGCTTGCTGTGATAGATGGAACCATGAATTCTACTGTCTACCAAAAAATCCTGAAGGAGAATGTCCGGCCATCTGTTCGTCAACTCAAGCTGAAGCGATCTTGGGTGCTGCAACAGGACAATGACCCAAAACACACCAGCAAATCCACCTCTGAATGGCTGAAGAAAAACAAAATGAAGACTTTGGAGTGGCCTAGTCAAAGTCCTGACCTGAATCCAATTGAGATGCTATGGCATGACCTTAAAAAGGCGGGTTCATGCTAGAAAACCCTCAAATAAAGCTGAATTACAACAATTTTGCAAAGATGAGTGGGCCAAAATTCCTCCAGAGCGCTGTAATAGACTCATTGCAAGTTATCGCAAAACGCTTGATTGCAGTTATTGCTGCTAAGGGTGGCCCAACCAGTTATTAGGTTCAGGGGGGCAATTACTTTTTCACACAGGGCCATGTAGGTTTGGATTTTTTTTCTCCCTAAATAATAAAAACCACCATTTACAAACTGCATTTTGTGTTTACTTGTGTTATATTTGACTAATGGTTAAATGTGTTTGATGATCAGAAACATTTTGTGTGACAAACATGCAAAAGAATAAGAAATCAGGAAGGGGGCAAATAGTTTTTCACACCACTGTATATGGTATAAATTATCAAGTTGTGTGGTGGAGAGTAGCCCAGGTCTCCGCTTACCAAGTTATTTTTGACAATCTAGGTGAATAGAACAGATTCAAGTTGTTGATCTGAATAGTCTGTTCTTGTCACAATTGCCCTAATATTCTTACTTTATAAAGGAATTTGTGAATTTATCTTCAAGGTTAAAAACTTGGGCAGCCATTGCTAATACAGAGCTGAAAAACTCACTCATTCAAATTCAATTATTTTGGTTTTAGGACAATATATTTATGAAAGACCATTCATTTAGTGTTCTTACCAGACAGTCCCATCATGTGGGAGGGTGGAGAACGTTCTACAATATAGATGCAATAAAAAGCAATTGCTTAATCGAGAGGAAATATGCAAGATTGCTGAATGACTTAATGCACATATGACACTGTAAAGTTTGGACTTTAAGAATCATTAACACAATGTTAATTTTCCCTTAAGGAATGTCATATTAATACAATTTAACAATCCGTGGTATGCATACCTAACTTAAAAAAAAAAAAAAAGAAAAAAAAAGATAAATATTTTATCATTGCTCGGCCTTTGTGTACCTGGCAATCTGGAGAGTAGGCTCTGTGGTATAAACAGTGCCTGTGAATCCAGTATGTTCAGTGATATATGGAAGAGCCATCATGCAGTGGTAGTTGGAAATCAGAATCACATCAACGGTTGAAAGATCCAAAAGTTCCTTCTGGAGAATCATTAAAGACAGGGTTGGGGTTTGAGGGATTGGGGAAAGAAAAAAAAAAAAAGAAGGCGATAACTTCTTCTGGTTCCATTCTGTGTTAATACTAGAATTACCAAAGCCTACAAAAAAACGTGTAATCCTGTCCCACTTTAAATCCCTTTGCACCTCTCCATCAGCATCTTTGGTGTTGTAAATGTCTCGTGAAGCACAAGCAGCCTGCTATTCCATCCGCCCACCAATGCAGAAAGGGCAGAAAGTTCTCTCAAACCAAGTCTGTTTACCTGCATGTGAGTTGCCTGGAGTTGTATAGGGTAAAGAATATATTGTTATTTGAAATACATGCATTTCATGCGTGTTCCATGTCTGCAACAATCTATGTAAACGCGTCATTAAAACTGAAACGTTTTTCATGTTTTAGTAATAATTGACAAAATGAAGACATTAAGTGTATAATGTGTCCAAATATCAAATAAACACTTTCACAAAATGTACAAGTATAACAAAACAAGTGCACTTTTATTCAAGAATATAACTGCAGAAAAAGAACTTGCGTTAGGGTGCGACATTGACACGCCCTTAATATGACTACTTTGGTGGTGCAATCTATGTAAACACATCATTAAAACAAACTTTTTTCATGTTTTAGATAGTAATGGACAAAATGTAGACATGAAGTGTATAATGTGTGAAGCCTGAAGTCCAAATATCAAATACAGTGATCCCTCGCTATATCGCGCTTCGCCTTTCGCGGCTTCACTCTATCGCGGATTTTATATGTAAGCATATTTAAATATATATCGCGGATTTTTTGCTGGTTCGCGGATTTCTGCGGACAATAGGTCTTTTAATTTCTGATACATGCTTCCTCAGTTGGTTTGCCCAGTTGATTTCATACAAGGGGACGCTATTGGCAGATGGCTGAGAAGCTACCCAACTTACTTTTCTTTCTCTCTCTCTTGCGCTGACTATCTGTGATCCTGACGTAGGGGGTGTGAGCAGGGGGGCTGTTCGCACACCTAGACGATACGGACGCTCGTCTAAAAATGCTGAAAGATTATCTTCACGTTGCTATCTTCTGTGTGCAGCTTTTAAGTATGCTGCACGGTGCTTCGCATACTTAAAAGCTCAAAGGGCACGTATTGATTTTTGACTTTGTTTCTCTCTCTCCCTGCTCCTGACGGAGGGGGGTGTGAGCTGCCGCCTTCAACAGCTTTGTGCCGCGGTGCTTCGCATACTTAAGAGCCAAACAGCCCTATTGATTTGTTTGCTTTACTCTCTGTTTCCTTTGAAGAGGAAGATATGTTTGCATTCTTTTAATTGTGAGACAGAACTGTCATCTCTGTCTTGTCATGGAGCACAGTTTAAACTTTTGAAAAAGAGACAAATGTTTGTTTGCAGTGTTTGAATAACGTTCCTGTCTCTCTGTGTTTCTGCGCAAATCTGTGACCCAAGCATGACAATATAAAAATAACCATATAAACATATGATTTCTACTTCGCGGATTTTCTTATTTCGCGGGTGGCTCTGGAACGCAACCCCCGCGATGGAGGGATTACTGTAAACACTTTCACCAAAGGTACTAGTATAACAAAACAAGTGCGCTTTTATTCAAGAATATAACTGCAGAAAAAGAACTCGCGTTAAGGTGCGACTTTGACATGCCCTTAATATGACCACTTTGGTGGCGCAGCGGTAAGAACTGCTGACTGGTAATCAAAAGGTCACTGGTTCAATTCTAGATACCTCAGTTTTGAGAAGTGAGCTGCTCTTATTATTACTATTATAGAATAAAAACATACATTTGATTTGAGACTGTAATAGCCGATGTAAAATTATGGTACTTGTAAAGGTTAGCGTTTTTTTTTTTTGTGTTTTATTCTCTCAGTCACGTTCAACCCCCCCACCCCCTTCCGATGTGACACTGCTGTTTTCACATAAAGATGTGCTATAACAGAGGTGAACTCAGATGATGATGATTCTATATTTGAGAAAGAGAACAGAAGACCTCCCCACAAGAAACGTCCAATCACATATAAAATCAACAAAGCTTCACCAGGCATAAAGGTGAAAGATGGCACCGTTTGAATGCAGCAACAGGTCGGGCGTCATCCTGCCAGTCAATGTGCCACACACGTGTCCTTCAAAGAAAAAGCAGCGCTTACAAAGCTCGTCAAGGTATCGTGCAAAGTCCTGTTTTTGACTCTTTTTCCATAAGGTATGTCATATACTAAAAGGAAGTTGCTACTTTGAAAGCTCAGCCAATGATAAACAAAAATCCAAAGAATTAAGAGGGGATCCCAAACTTTTTCATATGACTGTATAGACTCACATCAAATGTATGTTTTTATTCTATAATAGTAAGAATAAGAGCAGCTCACTTCTCAAAACGGAGGTATCTGTTATTGAACTGACGATCTTTTGATTACCAGTCAGCAGTTCTTACCGCTGCGCCACCAAAGTGGTCATATTAAGGGCTTGTCAAAGTCGCACCTTAACGCGAGTTCTTTTTCTGCAGTTATATTCTTGAATAAAAGCGCACTTGTTTTGTTATACTAGTACCTTTGGTGAAAGTGTTTATTTGATATTTGGACTTCAGGCTTCACACATTATACACTTCATGTCTACATTTTGTCCATTACTACTAAAACATGAAAAAAGTTTGTTTTAATGATGTGTTTACATAGATTGTTGTAGACACGGAACACACATGAAATTCATGTACTCCAAATAATGATATATTATTTACCCTATACAACTCTAGACAACTCATACGCAGGTAAACAGACTTGAGCTGAGAGAACTTTCTGCCTTTCCTGCGTTGGTGGGGAGGATGGGATACCAGGCTGCTTTCAGCTTGTGCTTATCGAGACATTTACAACACAAAAGACGCTGACAGAGAGGTGCGAAGGGATTTAAGGTGGGCTGGGATTTCACGTTTTTTTGTAGGCTTTGGTAAATCTAGTGTTAAAACATTGACACACTACTATAACAACATTCATAAACGTACTTAATTCAATCTTGCATTAAACAGCATTACTGAGTAAGGTATGATTCATACACTGCACAAACCAATGCTTATAGTGTCCAATTTAGAAAGGCAAATCAGTCTAATTCACTCATTTTGTGAAGTGGGAAAAAACACAAAGATAGAGAATAAAAACAAAAAACGAAAAAATCTGGCAATCTATGAATTCAAGCAACAAATTGTACACTTGATTTTTAAAATAAAGTCAACCAACACTGTTATGATTTGCATAATTACCTCTGGGAGGCAGAATTCAGGTAAGGAGTCAATGAAAACTCGACCAGCACAATCTTTAAACCCCTGAAATTAAAAAGATATTGATAGTTAGTGAATGACACAAATGAATCTAACAAATTATGGCATTAAATAATTAACTGAGCTATGACTAATAAAGGAGAGGAATAAAAAAAACTCCAGTCAATAGCATTTCAGGAGAAAACACATTTTTAATTGATTGACGGCCAGTAATTAAGAAGGACATAACAGTTCTAAAGATCTAGGTCAATTCGCTGCTGTTTCTCTTTTAGCATTCTATAATATATTGCTGAACTGAGATGTCACTACGAGAGTTAATTAAAAAATATGTTTTGCTTCTAAAAACTTTGCATTTTTGTTGCCACTAAGCTTTTTGAAGCTCCCCCCAGAAGGGGTTTTTGCTTTTTTTTGTCCACAGAGGAACAAAAGCAGCTGAATATTTTTTTTTTTTATTTGCCCTGTTAATTTCTTCGCAATTGTAACCCAGTCCAGATGGCAACTAGCCAGTAAGCTAAGACCTCTCACCATCAGTCATAGCTGCTATGCTATCAATTATGATGCTAGCAGGCACGCTCAGCGTTTACTTTTGAACTTTATCATTAAATGTCTTCCTTTCAATGTTTTTGTGATCCAAGTGGTGTTCTATGTCTCTCTCATTTCCCTTTTCAAAGCAAAAAGGAGCTGGAATCAGAGAGCAGACCATGGTACACGCCATCTTCGTCTCTAGGTCTTTTTCACATCTTCCCCATTTGCTCCTTTTGGCCAATCCCATTGCATGAATAGAATACAGACCCTCACTCAACCAATCACAACAGAGATACTGTCAAGATGTGTTGTTCTCAGCATGTTAACTAGGCTCTTCTCAAACAACAATTCAAACATTTTTCTCTTCTTTTTACAGTTTATTAAAATTAAGCTACATTTTTTCACAGCATGTTTCATACATACAATCGCAGTCAAGGATGTCTTTGAATAAAAATATTTACTGCCTGGAATGTTGCATCTTGGGTCAAACTTTTTAACCAATCCTTTTCTACCATTTAAATTTGCATCATATCCATGGCCAAACAATATGTAACCACATCAGTCATTTTCATACACCATTTGTTCTTCCTGTTATATGGAGTGCAAATAGTAAATGCTCAGTTGAGTCTTTTGTTCACTTTTTGGCCACACATCACCAGATACTAGTATCTCCTTGCATGCCTTAATAGCCCAGTTGTACTGGACGTTGGGTTTTTGCTTCAAGTGGTGAAACAAGTTTGCTGTGTTTCCATCTTTAGTGGTTACAGTTTTATTGCATATCTTGCTAAGTATTGTGCTTTGTTGGAGGTCTGACATCTTGTAGCCAAATCACTTCCATACTACTGAAGTGACTCCCTTTTTTAGGTCCTAAATCGATATTGGAGGCTCACACACGGCTCTTGCTCTCAGACATGTTTGGGCTTCTGCCGTTGTTGTGCTCGCTAGGGAACGTACATCTTTGATATTTTGAGATGGCACTTTATCACATAATTTATACCAGTGTTATCGTGAACAATATGATATGGCACAGCCCTAAAGCACAGTGTCAGCAGGTTTGGCTCATAATTATTTTAGCATTTTAATGTCTGCTTTTAAGGCTTGCTGACCTGAGGACAACTATTGCACCCAGCCATCAGTTCTTGGCAAAAAAAAAAAAAACGGTGGCTTTTAAATTTAAATCACGGTTGTCCAAGTACCACAAGGTTTTTTTTAATTTTTAAAATTTTATTTGGCTATTGGTGTTTGTTCTTACTGTAGCCATCACCTAATAATAAAGTACAAAAAAACATGCATAAACTCACATGTAGTCTCCATAATAGTTAACCTAAGTCTAAATACATTTGAAAATTTAATTACTTTTAATTTGAATATTCAAACCTTAGCTTTTGACTAATCTCACAGCCCTAGTCCACAAAGGGCAAGCACACTGTTCTTTGGTGCTTCTTATCCCCAGAAGAGATACTGCCAGGACACACAGTAATGGATAACACCAATTCAATTTCAATAAAAAAAAACCTTAAGCAGAAGAGCATTTTCCAAAGCTGTGTAAGATCATGAAGCATATATTAAGCTCCCAAGTAAAAGTGTTAGAAATAGTGCTTCCCAGAAATCTAAAGTTTCTGAACATTAACAAACAGTGGTAAGAATATACATCTTCCTTTTAAATCCTTCCGAGATGTTTCGTTGTGTAACCTAAACAATCTGGAACACACCAGTTACCAACATATTATTCCAAATGGCAGCCTCATAAAAGCTGCCGAAGAGCCCACAAGAAGAGCTTTATTTGGAAATCAGACAAAATTGTGCCGGTAGCGTATAATGAATGAAAGTGCACATATTGAACACAACCCTCCAAGAAAACTATACTGTTCTTCTTAAAAAAAAAAAAAAAAAAAAAAAAAAAAAAAAAATTGTAAAAAAAATATTCTTTTCTTTAAAAACAGCGAAAGGAAACAATTTACCAAATATGTGCACACTCTGCTGGATAGAAAAGTTAAACCAAGATAAATGTTTTTGTAATTGTAGCTCCCACAGCAAGTTACCTTTTCTAATATAGTGTTTCCATCTTTCATAATCCATGAAGGCAAGGTTGAAAGTCTTGAGCTAAAGAAAAAATAAAAAGGGATAAATAAATAAGTGCATATTATTATGCAGACAATGAAGTTTAAATGATTATAATTCTAGCAGTATGATAATAAATTGTATAATCATCATGTACCATTATCTTCATCACCCATAATGCGTACAGAAGAAGAAATTAAGAACTTTTAAGTACAGAAATAACTAAAGTTTCTCAAGAAAAGCCAAGTTTAAAGAAGATACATTTTTCCCATTTATTCTATGTGTGTAACTACTTTTTTCTTTATTCTTATGTGGATTATTTGCTTTTAACTTTTACTAAATATTTTTAAAATGAACTTTTGGACTGAGATATTTCTTTCGGCACACGTTTTACCCGTGCTTGATCTTGCCTTATACTTCGGCGGCTACAAGCATGATTTGTAAAGTACAAAGTCACAGGAGGTTAAGCTTACGCTTTATAATGCACTACTGAGACTGTGCCTGGAGTACCGTGTATAGTTTCGGTCTCCAGATAAACCAAAAAAACATAGAAGCGCTAGAGAAAGTACAGAAAAGCGCAGCTGTGCTAATTACAGCACTGCAGGGGATAAATTATGAAGAAAAATTAAAAGAGCTGAGCCTTTTCAGTTTAAACAAAAAGATTAAGAGGTGACATGATTGGAGTATTTAAAATTATGAAGGGACTTACTACAGTGGAATTAGTCTAATCACTCTTTTTTTGAAGCTTCTCTAGCACTGTATATCTTTTTTGTAATATGGAGAACAGAACTGAACCCAATGCTGGTGAGGCCTGACTAGTGCATTATACAAATTAAGCATAACCTCCCTTGACATATACACCACTCAGTTTTTTTGATCACTTCTTTATTCTGTCTGGATATAGACAGTGATGAGTCCATTATAACTCCTAGGACCTTCCCATAAGGTATACTTTTAAACCTGCCAATGAGTCTTCCAATCCCACAGTTTTACTTCCTACATGTAACACTTTACATTTAAATGCATTAAATTTTAACTACTACAAATAGGATACACCTGTATGTTATCCAAGTAGCCATCTAAAATTTAACTAGCTTATAGATTATACTCTTGTCCAGATCGATTATGAACATTAAATACAGCAGTGGTCTCAGCAATTGATCCATATTTTAACATCATGCAATTCTGAAAAAAAATTGCCTAAATATAACTCTCTGCTTCCAGTGTTTGAGCCAATTTTGTACCCACTGAGAAACCATGAACATAAGCTGGCTTCCCTTTCTCAGAAAGACAATGGAAAACAATTTTTTAATTTCTTTTGTAATAAAGATCATTTTAAAAGAACCTTTTTCAAAGTCGTCAACACATTTTAGTTAGTTCAGTCAACAAGCTGCTTTAAACACAGACTGCGTCTTGGTAGACTGCTGACTTGAGACATATTCCAGGGAGTTCTACAAGTTCTGAAGTAGTCACCTACATCATAAAACTAGCCAGTCAAGGGCTGTAGTTGGTCCCCATGGGTTGCTTATACAGAATTGCAAATTGAAATCGACTATATGTTTGGTTCATTGCAAAATCACTATTAACTTTTTATTTTTGTACTTCTACTTGTCCAACTGTTCCTAGCTAACAATAGCAGGGCCACTACACGTGTTATCAATAAACACTTGTTTTATCACAGCTTAATGTTAACAAAGTACAGTGACTACCTTATGATACTTGCAAAACTCTATCGGCTCTTCTGCATTCTTATCATTACTGCCTAATCTAAAAGTTCTAGAAATACCTTTGACCCTTCCATTTCTTTGTCATGAAAATATCACGGAAACCCATAGTTATAAACTTCAAAAAAAATGTTTTTAGGCAGAGTGATGGCTCTGTGGCTAAGGATATGAGCTAGTATCTGGAAGTTGTCAGTTCAAATTACTCCACAAGGGCCCATGAGCAAGGCCCTTAATATGAAAAACATTGCTCAAGAGGCGCAGTACAATGGTTGACCCTATACTTTAATTTTAATGTTCTGCGTCCTGTACAGAGATTTACTTCACAGTCATTGGTTAAATCTGAACTATTTAATTCTCAATCTATCAGCAATAAATCCATACTGATTGAAGAACACATCAGGGAAAAAGGACTTGACTTCATGTGTCTGACAGAAACCTGGCACCAGTCAGAGGTTTACTCTGCCTTAAATGAAGCCTGTCCACTTGGCTACAGTTACTTGGAGGCAGCTCGCAGCACTGGGCGTGGTGGTGGACTAGCTGTTATCCACCATCAGGACCTGGGGTTGTCCCCTATCTCGATACCTGCAATATCTTCCTGTGAGTGCCTTGCATTTAAATGTAAGCCCCCGTTTCCCATGACTGTTCTCCTTATCTATCGACCTCCAAAACCCAACTCTGCCTTTACAGTAATCCCTCGCTACTTCGCGGTTCACTTTTCGCGGATTCACGACTTCGTGGGTTTTTAAATACAAGTGATTGCCCGCCTATCGCGGAAGTTATGTTCCAGACCCATCAGCAACAGGAGAAAATCCGCGATATAGAAAGACCATATAAATAAACATTTTTATAGTTTAAGCCTTAAAATACCCATCCCACATGCTTTAAACACATGTAAACTTAGAAAACACACTTTGTTAACACATATGATATGTGGATGTCGGGCTAAGGATATGAGTAACATCTCACTATTATAAAACATTTTAACTTCACGCAAGACAAGACAGTGAGACAGGAAAATTGGTGATGTACAGGCTTAAAATTATTGACACGCAGAGCGACAAGCAGCACAAAGTCCACTTCTCCTTAGCGTTCATTCAGCTCCCCACCCCCTTGACAATGCGAAGTGGCAGGAGCGTACTGCGCTTCCGGGGAGGGGGGGTTTGAGCAAAGGTGCGTTCAGCTCTCACACACCCACACACACACACTCACTCCTCCTTCCGAACGCGCAGAGCGACAAGCAGGCATTTTGGCAGAAGCAGCACAAAGTCCATTTCTGCTCAGAGTGAGTTCAGCTGCCCCCCTTCACAAAGCAAGTGCAGACACATTGACGTCTGATCGCTGCGTAGAGTGTTGGTCTGAGGTGTTTAAGAATGTAGAAAGTGTTTAAGAGCATAGGAAGTGTTTATAAGAGCGTGGGAAAGGTTAACAAGAGAGTGAGAAAGGTTTATAAGAGTGTGGGAAGGGTTTATAAAGCCTTAAAATATGTATAAATAATCAAATAAATATAGGTCGCTACTTTGCGGATTTTCACCTAGGTGAGGGATTACTGTATTCCGGAAATGACTGATCTTCTCACAACACTCTGTGCTACTTCTGCCAACATCATAATCTTAGGAGATATAAATATTCATGTTGACAATCCCACAGGTTATCTCACTGCTGATTTCCTTGAGCTGCTAGATTCTCTCAACCTACAACAACATGTTGATGTTCCCACACATTCTAGGGGTCACATTCTTGACTTGGTCATTTCAAACTGTGCCCCAATCAGGAATCTACAGGTATTTGATCATGGTATTTCAGACCACAAAGTTGTGTCATTGGAGCTGCCCTTTTTCTCCTCCCGTATCAAAACAAAATGACAGATCTATTTCAGAAATCTGAAGAATATCAATGTGGATGCCTTGGCCTTGGACCTTACATTTCTCTCCTCTGACTTTATCAGCTCCCTCTCTGTTGCTGACCTCATGGATTTTTACAACCAGTCCCTGAGCAGTCTCCATGACTTCCACGCACCTTTAACATCTAGGTCCGTCTCATTCTTGTGCTCAGCACCTTGGTATACCTGTGAGCTGCGAAAAATGAAGGCGACTGGGCATGTCCTTGAGCGGCGGCTCAAGGCCTCTGGGCTGACTGTCCATAAACAGGCTTACAGAGAACACATGAGAGCGTATGCAGAAGCTCTGAAGGTTGCACGGTCCAAGTTTTATTCCACCATCATCAGAAATGGCTCCAGGAACCCTAAAAAACTTTTTTCAACCATAAATCATCTTCTCAAACCTCCTTTACCTGCCCATTCTGAGACCACTGATGAGAGGTGCAACATGTATATCAACTTTTTTAAACAAAAAGTTAATATCCGTTTACACCTCTCTACCAAGGATATCTTGCCCTTCTCAACTGTTGACTCATTGTCTGAGACCGTCCATCCTCTTTGCTCTTTCTCTGTTGCCACACAGGAAGAGGTGGAGGATGTCATCAGGAAAATGAAACCGTCTACTAGTTCCCTGGACCCTTTCCCCTCACCCTTGCTGAGGGCCAACATTTCTGCCATCTCTACACTTATCACCAGGATAATAAATCAGTCCCTCCTGGCTGGCCATATTCCTTCTGCACTAAAAAACTGCTGTCATCAGACCTCTACTGAAAAAATCCACCTTGGATCCTGAAGTTCTCTCCAATTATAGGTCCATCTCCAATCTTCCATTTCTCTCCAAAGTTCTGAAAAAAATAGTTGCAGCACAACTTCATGATCATCTCAAACTGAACAATCTGTTTGAAAAGTTTCAGTCTGGTTTTCGCCCTGGCCATAGCACCGAAACAGCCCTGGTCAGGGTCACCAATGATCTTCTGATGACGGCAGATACTGGTTCACCTTCACTACTTATCCTCCTTGACCTGACAGCTGCTTTTGACACAATAGACCATAACATCCTTCTTCACCGCCTGCAATACACTATTGGACTCTCAGGAAATGTTCTAAATTGGTTTACATCATACCTGACTGGCAGAACTGAGCATGTCGCCCTTGGCAGCGCAAAGTCCCACACCCACAATGTCACCTGTGGTGTTCCACAGGGCTCTGTGCTGGGCCCTATCCTTTTTACTATCTACATGCTCCCCCTTGGAATTGTCATTGGCAGACATGGTTTATCGTTCCATTGCTATGCCGATGACACTCAGCTTTACCTCAGGACTACTCCCACCTCCTCTACTGCTCCTCTGCCAACATCTACATTGTCTACCTGCCTGGAGGAGATAGAGGCATGGATGAGGCTCAATTTTCTTCAGTTGAACAGATCCAAAACAGAAGCCATCTTAGTTGGTACATCACATCATCTTCGCTCTTCTACCATCACCAGTATTACTTTCTCTGGCCAAAATATTCCTCTTTCCACATCTGTTACTAATTTGGGTGTTAGAATGGACTCCCAACTTACTTTTGACGCCCACATCAAATATCTCTGTAAGTCATCTTTTTTCCATCTCAAGAACATCGCCAAACTCCGCCCATTACTCACCCTGGCAGATGCAGAGAAGCTCGTCCATGCCTTTGTCTCTTCCAGGCTGGATTACTGTAATGCGCTCCTCATTGGGATTCCTGGCAAGAGTATCCAGAGACTCCAGTATATTCAGAACAGCGCTGCCAGGATCCTGATGAGGGTGCGAAAGCATGATCACATCACCCCAATCCTGAAAACCCTTCACTGGCTCCCTGTTTCATTCAGAATAGAGTACAAGGTCTCCCTTCTAACCCATCAGTGCATTTATGGACATGCCCCTCTTTATCTAAAGGAACTCCTTACGTTCCCTCCGCTCTGTACACATTAACACTCTTCAAGTCCCCAAAACTAAGCTCAGCAGCATGGGTGACAGGGCGTTTTCATCTGTGGCGCCGAGGCTGTGGAATGCCCTCCCTGATTGCCTGAGAGCCCCACAGTCGACTGAGGCCTTTAAGCGAAACCTAAAAACTCATCTTTTTAGAAAGTCATTTTGTTAAAGTATTTTATAGATTCTTCTGTTTTTTGTTTTTTTTTGTTTTTTTTTTAAATTTATTATTCTATTTTTACTCTGTAGCACTTTGGGATTGCTAAAATATAAAGTGCAATATAAATAAAATATTATTATTATACTCAGACCACCCAAAGGTCAGGGATTAACAAAGTGTACCAAATGAAACAAGAAAAAATGTAATATTCGATAAATTAAAATGTTTAGGCTAAACATTTACTTTCAATATTTTTACTTTACTATTATACCACACTATTATATTGTATGGAGGATTACTTGGGTTCTGTTCTGTGTATTGTATTTACCCCCTTCTTTTTAACACCCACTGCACACCCAACCTACCTGGAAATTGGTCTCTCTTTGAAGTGCCTTTCCCAAGGTTTCTTCCATTTTATCCCTACGACTTTTTTTTTTGGGAGGTTTTTCCTTATTTTCTTAGAGAGTCAAGGATGGGGGGCTGTCAAGAGGCAGAGCCTGTTAAAGGCCTGTATAATTTGAAACTTCCAGTTGAGTGAATGCTGACGTGACTGCTCGCCTGTAACTTTTTATCTTTATTTTACGATTAACTTACAATCTAATGGACTAAGCAACTGTTTTCATTTTGGGCAGATTTATTCATTGAGTTTTATTTTTCAGTCATTTAAAGCTAGACTGATTTCTAGCTCGACTGGTGATTTGACTGTGTATGGACTATTTTTCAGCCTATCCCTGCTTTGAAACTTACCTGGCTTTGTTCTCCGGACATCCGAGTTGTCTGCGTCTTCGCTTAACATATGGACCGGTAGGATATTTATTTGGTTCGCATTTGTTTGGTCCCACCTGTCGCTCGCTATTCTACCTGTAACAGGCCTGCTTCAGTACTCGGCTTCCGAGTTCCTCCGACTGTGCTTCCACCTGTCTGAGCCTCTGCTGACTGGGCTGTATCTCCACCTCGGACATCGTATTCCTCCTCCATCTGAGATACATCCATCGCGGGTCCCGCCGGAGTATCCAAGCTGACAGTTCAAAAATAAAACTCTATCTGGTCCCGTTCTCGACATCCTCCACGTAATTTAGGCAGAGTCGCTGACCACAGTGTGTTAGCCAGCCTTGGTCTGTTGGAACATCCGCTCACTTACGAGCAAGGGTCCTCTCATCCACCATCTCCTCACCAATTGTAAGTCTGACTTTTTCTGTCTAACCGAGACATGGCAACAACCTCATGACTTTCCCCAACTTAATGAATCCATTCCCCCGGGGTTTGTTTACATCTCTCAACCCCATGGCTCTGGCCGGAGAGGAGGTCCTGCATCAATGTATCGTGAGAAGTGTAAAGTCCTGCCGTTGTCTGTTCCTGCCTTCAGTTCATTTGAATCTCGTGTGTGAATTAACTGGACCTATTCCTACTATTACTGCAACTGTTTACCAGCCCCCTAAATCAAATAATGACTTTCTGAACGACTTTGCTGTTTTTCTTACACACTTATCTACTGTTTCATCAAACATAATACTTCTGGAGGATTTCAATATACATATGGATAATATTAATGTCCCTATCACTAGAGACCTTACATTCTGCCTTGAGAGTTTTGGATTCTAGCAGCATACTGATGTTCCCACTCATTCCAAAGGACATATCTTGGACTAGATTTGCTGTTCTGAAGTTACCCCGCTTGATTGTACTGCAGATGAACTCCCCATAACTGATCATTTTCTTATTTCATTCAATGTTAAACTTGCACTTTCCAATACTAAGCTTTCCCGTCTCATGTCTTTCTATATTATTAAGAATATTAACTTAGACTTTCTTCTAGTATTGATTCCCTTATGGACATTCATAATTTATCCACTCCTAAAGAACTGGTCTCACTATAACGCTGGACTTAATTGTATTCTTAACTCTGTTGCTCCATTAAAAACTAGATCAGTTTCTTTCTCCTTTTCTGCTCCCTGGTTTACACCTGAACTTCAGCTTTTGATAGCCAAAGGCCAGCAACTTGAATGGTTGTATAAAAAAAACTGGACTCTTTGTTCACAAAGATGTACAAAAACCATATACTTTATTACAAGGACTGTATTGCCCAAACTAAATCTATTATACTCACATTATTTCTTCCAATGAAAGCAACACCAAGTCATTGTTTTCACTACTTAAACAATTTCACTAATTAATTTCACCACATATCACACAACCCCCAGATTCTTTACCTTCTCACCTTTACTCAACTGAATTTTGCAAGTATCTATCTATCTAATTCCCTTATGTCCTTTTTTTAATGAAAAAAATCCAGAAGATTCAGTAGTCTCTCTGTACGGATTCCTTCAGTACTTCATTTGAATTTCACCCACCAACTCACTCATTTTCCTCTTTTCAGCTTCCTACTTTCTCAGAAATCTCAGATCTTGTCTGTAAATCTAAGCCATCCACCTGTCAACTGGACCCCCTCCCTACAGTTCTGGTCAAAGCCTGCCTCCCATCTATGGTCCCTCTTATCTCTACTATAATCCACTCTTCTCTCACTACTGGTACTGTTCCTTCATCTTTTAAAACTGCTGCAATAACCCCAATATCAAATAAACCGGGTGCCGATCTGACTAATTTCAGTAATTTCGTCCTATTTCTAATCTACCTTTCATTTCCAAAATTCTTGAAAAAATAGTGGCTATTCAACTTCATACAAATTATTTTGAGATAAATGAGAATGAACAGTTCCAGTCTGGTTTTTGTCCCCTCCACAGTACAGAAACGGCACTTATAAAAATTACTAATGACCTCCTAATGGCAACTGATTCTGGTTTAATTACTATTCTCATACTCCTTGACCAGAGTGTCTGATTTTAATTTTTGTATTTTAGTTTAGTTTATAATCTGTGTTTTACCTATCGTTCGGTGTCCTTGAGTGTTTAGAAAGGCGCCTATAAATAAATAAAATGTATTATTATTATTAAAGCCCATTGCAGTGATTCTGGGCTATACAAAAATAAATTGTACTGTACTATAAACAATCATCAGAGGATAATGCCTCAGAGTATGGCAGTTACTACAATGAAAGAGCATTACATTGTGACAGTCCTGCTGCCAAGGATACTGTTTGAAGTAACAATCCCAATGGACTGAGTTCACATGAACTCAAAATAGGAAGTTTAATGCTCACTTTATTTTTGGGGAATTCTGCTAAGCACTGTAAAGTCACATGGATCCTACTGTGCCTCTAGAGTGTCTGCTACAATGACACAAAGGCCATGCAATTTAGTCCACATTTTACGCTTATGTATATAGTTGGTCCTTTAATGCTAGAATTACCAATGCCTACGAAAAAACTCGTAAACCCAGTCCACCTTAAGTCCCTTCGCACCTCTCCGTCAGCATCTTTTGTAAATGTGTCAATAAGTGCAAGCAGCCTGCTATACCACACAGCCCCCACCCAAACCCCCCCTCGGGCAAGAAGTTCTTCCAGTTCATGCCTTGATTAACTGGGAGTGAACTACCTACAGTTGTATAGGGGAAATAATTTCATGGGGGTTCCGTGTCTACAACAATCTATGTAAACACATTGTTAAAACAAAAAACATTTCTCATGTTTTAGTAATAAAATGACAAAATGTAGACATGAACTGTATAAGGTTTGAAGGCTAATGGCGAAATATCAAATAAACACTTTCACAAAAGGTACACGTTAAATGCGACAGCATCTGTGGTGCAGCGGTAAGAACAGCTGACTTATACTCCAGAGGTCGTGAGTTCGAAACCATTATTCATATTAATTCGTATGCCTTCTTGCGGTTGTAATCAGTGACCGCATTTTTTTTTCTCCCCGATCTTGCCCAGTCTCCACATTTTGGTGCATGGTGGTGTTTCTTTTGTACTCCAGGACATGCAGAGGAAAGTTTAGTACAGAGACGTCAGTTCCACGCTATATGCAATCATTAAATTCAAAATGTTAACAGTTCCCACAAACCCAAGGACCGTCCTTCCTACATTTACGGCATGTGTACCTGCTGCAATGTACACACTTCTCTCTATGCTGTGGTTTCTATTAAATGGAAAGGGCGCCTGACACTGACCGAGTTTGAATTCATGGGGGAAGCGGCGGTCTTGGAACAGAAGCTTTTTACATTGCCTTTTCTTGTAAGAAGCGACAACGAAGTACCTCTGCAAGGTGAACAAATAACACCTTCTCAGTGGACCTGTGCATGCCTTATACAGTACATGTGCGTTGATCGCCACCAAGTCAAGCTTTGTTGTAGCACACAGCAACTCTTTTGCTTTATCCACCGCCTTTTCTTGTAAGAATCAATGACAAAGTTCCTCTGCAAGGTGATCCATGAACACTCCTCTTTTCTCAGTGGCCCCCGTGCATGCCTTGTACAGTACATGTGCTGATCGCAACCAAATCAATCGTATTATACCACTAGCAACCGGCCACCTGCGTGCTCCTGCTCGCACTGAATAAGTTCACGCCTATTGGTGCTTGATGTCAATGCAGCACCGGGGAAAAAAGAAAGACAAATATATGTGGCATTTTGAAGAAATCACTGTATGACCTGAATAGTACCAGTCACAAAACATTGTTGCACTAATGCAATATTATTTGAAAACGAACAGCGTCAGATCGGGTGTAAATTTATGGTACTTGTAAAAGTTTGCTTTTTTTCCAGTTGTATTCTCTCAGTCACGTTCACACTCTCCCTCTCCTGATCTGACCCTAACTAACAGCGTCAACATAAATTTACACCCGATCTGACGCTGTTCATTTTCAAAGGACTGTCCATGAGTGTATGGGAACTTGTAATATTTGAATTTGATGATTGCCTATAGCGCATAACTGACCTCTCAGTACTGTTCTTTTCTCTGCATGTCATGGAGTAGAAAAGAAAAACCACCATGCACCAAAATGTAGAGATTGGGCAAGATCGAAAAAAAAAAAAAAAAAAAAAAAAAAAAAAAGGGCATGCGAATGAATATGAATAATATTGCATCAGTGCCACAATTGTTCTGAAATGTACTACACAAATCTATATCATACAGTATATACCTATGTCTGTGTTTTTTGTCAGTGTGCTTTGACATCATGGACCATAAGGTGCATACTAATTCCGCATGAGCAGGAACACAATAAAACTGAATTAAAAAAAAATTCAAGTGACAATGAGATACGAATAAGGCAGATTCACCAGTGTTTGTGTGTCAGCTTTTATCCCTCCGGATCACAGAATGTCCAGTTCCATTGACTCAAAACACCACTTACAGCTACAGTTATTCCCTGTTTCAGATAAAAACTAATAGCGTCAGATCTGGGGCGTGAGGGTGTTGTATGATGACTATGACTGAGAGAAGAAAAAAAAAAAAACACCGGCTGTTACAGACACAAATCAAATGTATATTTTTATTGTGTAGTATTAACAGTATGAGCAGCTCACTACTCAAAATGTGAATTTGCGAAGGAGCTGCTTTTGAACTTGCGACCTCTGGACTATAAGTCAGCAGTTCTTACCGCTGCACCACGGAAGCTGTCATATTGCACTTGTACCTTTTGTGAAAGTGTTTATTTGATATTTGGTCATCAGCCTTCACTCATTATACAGGTCATGTCTACATTTTGTCATTTATTACTAAAACATGAAAAATGTTTCCGTTTTAACGATGTGCTTACATAGATTGTTGTAGACACGGAATGGTTTTTAAAAAGTATTTATATATATTTTTTTATATTATTTTTAACTTTTTAATCTTGGGTTTGTTTTAGTATAATTTTGTAATCAATATTTTAACACTTCCTTTAATATTTCTATCCATTACTAGCGCCATCTATTGGTGAAATCTAACTATTCTTCAAATGAAAATTTCATTTCTTAATTAACATGGATTAATTGATCAATTAGTGAAACTGATTATTGATTCATGTATTGTCATCGGAAGTGAGTAAGTGTGCAAAATTTCAAGTCATTTGGACAATAGGAAGTGGGTTAAATATTGATTACAAGATTTGTACCAGACAACAAACGTGAAGTTAAAATAAGCGTGGTAATAAACAATGCAATTGCAAATACACAGATATTACTTATTAATTTATTATTTTGTTACAGGTCTCTGTTTCACTTCACAAGAGTATTCACATGTCCAGTTGCATGTGTGATGTGTTTTTTAGTTAGTCAGATGACTGGCACTGCATGGAGTCAACAAGAGAGGTGTATGGTGGAGTGTAGCCACTAAGGTTCACTCATATGGAGTCATTTAAATGTTCATCTGTCAGTCTTGTTCTGAACTTTGATTTCATGACATTCATGAAGTCCTTTGAGTATCTCGCTGTTGTTATTCATGGAGATTCTCACGTTCTAGTATTATCCATGTATAGACCTCCTAAATTTAACGCGTGTTTATTTGAGGAATTCTCAGACTTATTGTCAATTTTAATTACGAACTATGAGACACTTTTAATAGTCGGCGACTTTAATTTTCATATAGATAATCAGTGTGACCAAAAAGTAAAAGAATTCATGAACCTCCTGGACTCTTTTGATTTGAGACAGCTCGTTAATCAGCCTACACATAAAGCTGGTCATACGTTAGACTTAGTAATTACTAAAGGACTAAAAGTTGATGTAAGGCAGGTCATTGATATTGGTCTATCAGACCATTTTCTTCTACTATTTAATATAGAAATATTGATAGAAAACATTCATGAGAAGCATATTGTTAAACGCTTCTTTGACCCATCAGCAACTTTAAAGCTTACAAACATTCTAAGCACTCATTCCGTTTATAGTGCCAACGATAATAGCGAGGATAATGTAAATAGTAAGGTGGAAAGATTTAATACTAAAGTGAGAGCTGCTGTTGACACAGTTGCACCTGAAAAGAGAGTTAAAAAAACTACTAGGATTGTTATACCATGGAAGACCCAAAGAGTGTCCGATTTAAAGAGAACATGCCGTAGAGCTGAGCGTAAATGGAAGAAAACTGAACTAACTATCCACTATGAAATATTGAAGGTTAAAATAACAGAATACAATAACACAGTCCGTCTTGAGAGGCGCTGCTATTTCTCTAAGATTATAAATAACAATGCTAGTAATCCCAGAGTCTTATTCTCAACGATTGATCGTCTGCTAAACCCAGGTAACGCAAAGGAATGCCTCCAAGGTACTTCCAGTAAAACCTGTGAAGCTAATGCTGTATTTTTCAATCAAAACATTAATGATATTAGAAATAACACAGTATATCTCCCCAACACTGAGGATCATCCTAAACCCCGGTACTCAATTACAAACAAATTAAATTCTTTCACCAGGATAGATTTACCCGATTTACATAAAATAATTTCTCAACTGAAACCCTCCACCTGGGTCCTTGACCCAATACCAACAAGTTTTTTCAAAGAAGTATTGGGTGTGCTAATTGATAATATTCTTGACATAGTAAATTCGTCATTAGATACGGGGGTCTTCCCAGACTGTCTTAAGACTGCTGTAGTTAAACCCCTACTTAAGAAAAATAATCTTGACCCCTCTGCTCTTGAAAATGTTAGACCTCTCTCTAACCTGCCTTTCTGAAGTAAAATTCTAGAGAAGGCAGTCATTATGCAGTTAAATGACCACCTCAATAAACATGCTATTCTTGATAAATTTCAGTCAGGTTTTTGAACAAATCACAGCACAGAAACTGCACTCTCTAAAGTAGTAAATGACTTGTGGGTAAATGCAGACAGAGGCTATTTATCTGTTCTCATCCTCCTAGATCTGAGTGCCGCATTTGACACCATTGATCATAATATTCTTCGAAATTGCCTTAGTCAATGGGTGGGCCTCTCTGGCAGTGTCTTAAATTGGTTTGAATCCTACCTGGCAGGGAGAAAATTCTTTGTTAGTTGTGGTAATTACAACTCAAAGACACAGGATATCCTATATGCTGTTCCACAAGGCTCTATCCTGGGTCCGCTGCTCTTCTCAATCTACATGCTTCCATTAGGTCAGACCAATAAACCCCTGGTTCTCTAAAGAATCGCAAATCCAAGAATGGCAATTACTTTCTGTTCCCTCCAATCTTTGTAGGGATGAAAAATCATGGAGGGTGGGAGCGTCCTGGGAAAGTTTTCATTTAATTAAATAAATATATTTGTACTAAAGCGGTTTCTTTTTGGAGCCGAGACTCGTTTGGTTCTGGTGTTTCAGAAGCGCGTTTTAGGCTCCTTCGTTCATTGTTTTTATCTATGCAGTCTCGTTTTTGTTTTTCTATGGGTGTGTTGTTAGCTAGAAGTCGTTTGCTGTTAGGAATCATAATTGAACTTACTTTTAACACTGAATTACCTTAACCCCTTAACCGCCCTCTGCCGGATATATCCGGCACCGTTGTTTTATTGCTAACGCCATACTGCCGGAATTATCCGGCACATTTGCCTGTGGTTATATGAATGCCTGGCAAGTAGTATAACTGACGGTTTGGCGTGGGTATTATTACTACGTTGTATTTCGACAAGTCTGTGGTTGTTTTGGCCGGTCATGTGACGTGATTCGCATGTAACAGCTGTGAATATGGCGAAACGTAAACTGACTTCAAGTGAGGCTTTGCAGGCGATTTTGGACAGTTCTGATCATGATTGGAGCAGTTCTGAAGAAGATTTTAGCGACAGTGATGAGCAGCAACGTGCGCTGCATGATACTGTGAATGAAGACGCATCGGATGACGGCGCTGAGTAGGCGTATCCCCAGCATCTCAGCTGGGCTGCTGCCCGTGGTGAACTACCTTTTCTGCATTCATTTGAGGGAACGTGTGGCTTTATTGTTGATGTAAACAATTACACTGCTGAGCAGTTTTATGAGCTGTTTGTGTCACCTGATTTGATCAGACATTTTGTTCATCAGACAAATCTGTATGCAGCACAGTTTATTGAGAAAAATCCCAATTTACCTCCACATTCCCGTGTTCGTGCTTGGTTTGACACGGATGAAAACGAAATGAAAAAATTCATTGGGATTTTGATGTTGATGGGAATAATCAGAAAACCAGATATTGAGATGTACTGGTCTACAGATCCTATGTATGCAACACCTATTTTTGCAGCTGTCATGACACGTAACCGATTCTCTTTGCTGCTGAAATTCTTTCATTTGAATGACAACAGAAATGAGCCAGATAAGAAAGATCCAAACCGCGACCACTTGTTCAAGCTACGTCCTTTGATTGATCATTTATTTGAAGCATTTCAGTTGCCCTACATGCCAGGACCGTCAGTTGCAGTTGATGAAAGTTTATTGTCGTGGAAGGGCCGCTTACAGTTTCGACAGTATCTACCATTGAAAAGGGCACGGTTTGGTATCAAGATGTTTTGCTTAGCTGAGAATTCAGGTTACATTTATAGATTTCGTGTATACACTGGCAAAGAGGATCCTATGAGTAGTATTTCAGCAGTGTTGCCAGATGAATGTAAGGACTTTGGACTTTCAGAAAAACGCTGTCATGTCTGTTCAAAGAAGGGTCAGCGTAGAGACGTCAAGACCTTCTGCTCAAAGTGTCCCAGCAATCCAGGACTTTGTGCAGTTCCCTGCTTTGGCCTGTGGCACAGCAAACTCAAATACTGGGAATGAAACTATGATTGACTGAACTACTTTTGACTTTTGAATTACTTTTGACTGTTCCGTTTTTGTAGTTGACAATAAATCCAGAAGCCTGAGAAAAGGTACATTTTGTGCTTTATTATGTGTTTGCCCATTTCTAGAACTTGCACAACATTTAGTGGTCAATACTGCTTGAATAAATGTAAAAAATGTAAAAAAAATGTAAAAAAGTAAAAAAACGAAAATTGTTCAGATTTCGCCTGGCGTGGGGAATATTTAGGGAGTTGGCGGTTAAAGGGTTAATGTGATTCAAATAAGCCACACTGACAGCTGCCACACGGAGTGCTGGCACAGTGGATTAGAGCACACTGACTGGTGGCACTGTGTAGTGGAGTAGCTGCTGGTACTGTGGAGTGGAGAACACTGACCGCTGGCACTGTGGAGTAGCTGACTGCTGGCACTGTCAGTAGTCACCACTACCTCAAGTTTAAATACATAGACATATATAGATAGACGGCGCATTCACTGCGTTTCCCAGTCGACACGATACATCAGCGCATCAGCCTTATTGTAAGTGGCAAAAGTGCCATTTAAACTAATACAGGTAGACGTGGAAACCTGGTTTTCTGATGAAAAAACAATACCGTTTAAAACAGTATCGTTTACATACAACAGATTTTGGTGAATCGTTTAAATGCAATTATTTATATCCATTTATACACTAATAATGGCAATTATTAAATAATAATAACTATAATTATTATTATTAAATAATTCCTCCCATATAAGTAACATTTCAGGGACTGCCTTCTTCTATCTTCGAAACATTTCCAGACTTTGTCCTGTTCTTAGGCAACACAGTACTGAAGTACTGGTTAATGCCCGAGTCACCTCACGTATAGATTATTGTAATGCTATTCTATCTGGCATCCCACAAAAACTTATCCATCGCTTACAACTTCTTCAAAATTCTGCTGCCAGGATAATATCCTGCTGTTGTAAATCCACTGAACATATTACACCTATTCTCTCTCAACTTCACTGGCTCCCTGTTAACTACAGAATACAATACTAAATACCCATCTTAACATTTAAAGCTCTCCACAACCTCACTGATCTCCTACAGACTTACAGTCCGTGTCGCTCACTCAGATCCTGTAATTTGAGAGTATTCTGTCTGCCAATATGGTGCAGCTTTAGTTTGTGGAAGACAGACACAACTAAAGACATGAGCATAAAATGATAGTTGTCAATTTCAAACTGTGTTTCCTCAATGTGCTCCTTGAGAAAAAATATCAAGTTTGAGAAATGTTAACAGCTAAGAGCAATCTACATAGTTAGTGACTAAACACGTTTACCCAAAACGTTGTTTGAAGGCTCACTTGAGCACATAAATGCATAGCTTTGCTAGCTTAGCTAAAGTAAAGATTATAACATGGGATTTTCTAATGGCCAAATATAACCAAAACAATTGTTCAGCCTTACCTATGAAATGTAATCCCCCAGGACCTGGTATGGAGCATACAGCACATTATTCATTATTTCACTCTACAGCAGTGCCACTCACAATATGGCGGCGACGTTGACGTACGATTCTGCTGGTGATGAGGTGTCTAGTTATTCTATGTCTATGTTTAAATATGTCACCATGGCAACTCGTTGGCGTGCACACTTTACCTCAAGTTTAGTTTACAGGTTGTGTTGTGTTGTTTGGGCGCCACTTACTGACTCTGGGAAGCCGCTGGGTTTGACTCTGGGGCGCTGAGGCGCAGTACGCTTCGGTGCGTCTGGCCTATGGCATCCATGCATATATACAACCTTTGTTTAGTAATATAGACTATCTCAGGGCACAACGTGAGCTACCACAGCTATGCTGATGACACACAGCTGTACTTATCAATAGCACCTGATGACCCCGAATCTCTTGATTCACTAACACAATGTCTTACTTGTATTTCTGAATGGATGAATAGTAATTTTCTAAAGCTAAATAAAGAAAACTGAAATTTTAGTGATAATGGATACAATGAGGCTATTAGAAACAAACTGGATGCATTAGGATTAAAAGTCAAGACGGAGGTAAAAAGCTTAGGGGTAACTGTTGACAGTAATCTGAATTTTAAATCGCATATTCATCAGACCACTAGGACAGCATTTTTTCACTTAAGAAACAGCAAAAGTTAGACCTCTTATATCATTGAAAGATGCTGAGAAATTAGTTCACGCGTTTGTTTTCAGTCAACTAGATTACTGTAACGCACTCCTCTCAGGACTACCCAAAAAAGACAAATCATTTGCAACTAGTGCAGAATGCAGCTGCTAGAATCCTAACTAGGAAAAGAAAATCCAAGCACATTTCTCCAGTTTTGATGTCACTACACTGGTTACCTGTGTCATTCAGGATTGACTTTAAAATTCTGCTTATGGTTTATAAAGCCTTAAATAATCTCACTCCGTCTTATATATCGGAATGTCTGACATCTTGTATTCCAAATCGTAACCTTAGATCTTCAAATGAGTGTCTGCTTAGAATTCTAAGAGCAAAACTTAAAAGAAGTGGTGAGGCGGCCTTCAGCTGTTATGCACCAAAGATCTGGAATAGCCTGCCAATAGGAATTCGCCAGGCTAATACAGTGGAGCACTTTAAAAAAAAAAACTGCTGAAAACACATTACTTTAACATGGCTTTCTGATAACTTCACTTTAATTTAATCCTGATACTCTGCATATTCAATTCATTATAATAACTATTCATGGTGGCTCTAAAATCCGTACTAACCTCTACTCTCTCTTCTGTTTCTTTTTCTGGTTTCTTTGTGGTGGCAGCCTGCGCCACCACCATCTACTCAAAGCACTGTGATGTTCCAACATTGATGGATTCAATGACCATCATCATCAAGTCCTTCCGTGAGAACCCTAAATACAAAGAGGACTGTTTCATTTATGTTAGGTAGAATGGCCAGAGGGGACTGGGCGGTCTTGTGGCCTGGAACCCCTGCAGATTTTACTTTTTTCTCCAGCCGTCTGGAGTTTTTTTTTTTTTTTCTGTCCTCCCTGGCCATCGGACCTTACTCTTATTCTATGTTAACTAATGTCTTATTTTACATTTCTTACTTTGTCTTTTATTTTTATTTTCTTCATTATGTAAAGCACTTTGAGCTACTTTTTTGTATGAAAATGTGCTATATAAATAAGTGTTGTTGATGTCAGAAAAGGCAGACTCACAGAGGTATGTAGACCCAAACCATGCAGACATTTTCAGAGCTGCTTGTATGTACCCAAAAAAGAAGTCTAACTGCATTCTCGTACCATTGCTCGTGTACTAAAGTGTCAGCAGGTATTTTCATGGGATTACACATATAATTTGTGAGCATGCCCTTGTCGATTAAGCACAAGAAGCTCTGCAGTCTACTTGTGACTTTACGCTATAGAAAGATAAGTAAATAAATCAAGGTAAATAACATTCGATCTGGCTTTTGTACAAGTAACATACAAATGTTTCTCATGTAAAGACCATCACAAAACATACAACAACAACAAACATAATCAGAAACAGGACTTTGCACGATACGTCTGTGATATCTGTAAGCCGTGCTGCTTCGTTGGAGGACAGGTGAGAGGCAGACTGACTGGCAGTATGACGCCTCGACCTGTTGGTGCATCCAAACGTGCCACTTGTTGCCTTTATGCCTGGTGCAGCTTCGTTATTCTTTTATGTGAGTGGACGTTTCTTGTGTGGGGTGGGCCTTCCATTCTCTTTCTCTCATGTATTCATCCGAGTTCACCTCCGTTATAGCACGCCTTTATTTGAAAACTAACAGTGTCAGATCGGGGCAAGCATGAACGCGACAGAGAATAAAACTGAATAAAAAAAAAAATAAATAAAAAAATGCTAACCTGTACAAGTATCATACATTTAAACAGACTCAAATCAAATGTATCCTTTTATTGTATAATAGTAACAATAGCAGCTTACTACTCAAAATGTTTATTTTGAGAAGCGGGGAGGCTCGAACCAGCGACTTTTTTGAATAGGAGTCAGCAACTCTTACCACTGTATTACCAAAGAAGTCACTACATCAAGCCACACTAACCTGATTTCTTTGTCTTCTGTTATAGTCTTGAATAAAAGCACACTTGTTCTGTTATATTTGTACCTTTTCTTAAAGTGCTTATTTGATATTTGGATTTCAGTCTTCACACATTATACATTTCATGTCAAACTTTTGTCTTTAGTACTAAAACAGGTATGTATTCAACATTTCTTGCATTTCCTGTCATCCTACACTTACATAGATCTTTGGAGACACGGAACACATGTGAAATGCATGTGTTCCAAATGACAATATATTTTTTTAGCCTATACAGCTCTGGGTACCTGATTCCCTGATAAACAAGGCTTGAGTTATGAGAGGTTTTTGCATTTTCTGCGGAGGTGGGAGGATGAGATAGTAGGTTGCTTGGGCTTATTAACACATTTACAAGACAAAAGACGCAGACGGAGAGGTGCAAGCGGATTTCAGGTGGGCCGGATTTACAAGTTTATTTGTAAGCTTTGGTAATTCTACTGTTAACTTCATAATCACTACTTTCACCCAGGACAGTAATTATTTCATTGTTAAGGGTTGTGTGCTAAGGATGGAGATATGAGGGACACTCTACTTATGAACAAGTTCCATTCCTCCGGGACGTTTGCAAACATATTTTATATTGTCATGGATGACACACATGGGTGTGATTCCCTAAGTGGACGGGAGGCCAGCCCTATGCCACCACAGATACTCATAAGGCATTCTGGACAATGTAGTTAACTAGAACAGCCTTGTTGAGTTCCATGGGGCCGCCACCACAAGGTGCTACAGGGATTCTTCACGCCTGCTTTGTTGTACTTCCATGTGACCCAGAAGTGCTTCCATAGCACCTTAAGTACTCCCGGGTGCTAGATAAAAGAAGCTGCTTGACCTCATCCAGGCGAGTCAGAGTCGGGTGGAAGTGGACAAAGCTCACCTGGGATGTCTACAGGAAAAAAGAAGGAGAAAACTGAAGAGAATTGTGTTTATTGCACTATGGGAACCTCTGTAAAATGCATTTGTATGAATAAACTGGTTTTATTTAAATGGAACTTGTGTTTATGATGTTGTATCTGAACTTGGAATGGAAACATTTTTTAACTGAGAAGGGGGGGAAAAAAAAACACACACACAAAGCCTTATAACTTATTTCACAGAAGACATTCTAAATTATTAATAAAATGACAATGAAACAAGAGTATCGTGCTCTAAATCACAAAAACACAAATAATTTAAACTAAGGTGAACCATGGGTATCAGTAACCTTATGACTGAACTATGGATGCTCCAATACAGTTTTTCTATGGCCAATACTAATCACTGGCTTCATGTTACTAAAACTGGATGATTCCAATACCAATTCAGATTTTTTTTATACTAAGCGCCTTCAATAACCAGCCAGGGAGAAACCTTATGCTCCATATTAACATGGTGTTTTTATAATTAATCTGCAGACCACAGGTGTTACCTGCTCAGTTTTATTAGCAAAGTGAAATTCTGCCAATTAAGCGCTCAGCAACCATAAAAAAAAAAAAATTAACTTATAAAACATGTACAAAAATATTTAACACTCATACCATAAAAATTCTTATCATAATTACAAACAATTTTAATAAAATGTTCATATTAATCAAAAAGATACACATAAAATAACCCAATTTGGCTCTCAAGTTAACAAGTGTTATTGTTTACTTAACAGTGAGGGTAAATTCTGCCCTTTTAAATCAAAGTTAAAAATAAACAATATGAATGTAGTCAAATAGTTTTTAAGTTTATTTAGCATTGTTACAAAGCTATCTTTCCATTACCTGTGAACTAGCGGCAAAGGTATGAAGTTTAATACAGAAGTCATGTCCAGGCCACAATCGAGCATGATGGTAGTTGATTTGAACTTGAGAACATTACATGGCAGGGTGGGGTGACCAGATAGGCAGTACTAAAAATATTAAAAAGATAAATTATGTAATAAAATGAATGTCTTATTAATGTAAGGAAAAATATAATTTGCATTAACATATATCTTACAACAAATTCACAAATCATATTGTGTATTTTACAGTAATTGAAATTATTAGTATTAATATTGTCACAAGGACAGCATACTTCAAACAAGATAAATTCATCATTGATCCCAAAAGTTAACTGCAAAGTAGGGGTGGGCGGTATGACCAAAATTCTATATCACAGTATTTTTCTAAATTATCCCGGTTTCACGGTATTTGACGGTATTTTTTCCCATGCATGAGCGGATGTTAAACACATTTTCCACTGCAATTACTGGCTAAGAATAACCTATTCCACTGTCAAGAGCATTGAACATTGTACAAAAAAAACATTTTAATGTGCACACAAGTATTAATACAGGTTTGCATTGCCCCATAAAGTGATACTTTTCAAGGGGGTGGCACAAATGAAGAGAAGGAAATCACATTGCATGACAGATGCAGTCAAAATATAGAACCTTTTTATTTAATAAATTTTGCAAAAACTTAAATTATAATTTTGACAACATATTTTCAACCATCCAAAGAGGTATTTAGACTTAGGAAAATATCCAGAAGTGCTTGTCAAAAGTTGTATTGCACTGAACATGTCTTAGAAAAGGAATAAATAAATATTTTTTGTAAAACAACTACACTTTCTGTTAATGTTAACAATCTCTGTCCACTGACACGTTAAAGTGACTTTTTAAACAACTTTACCATCATTAAACTGCATAATATTTAAACTAATAAATAATAACAATAAAATAATTGTATTATTACTGATAGTTGCACTATTACTTCAAGGCTCCAAAAGCCCAGGTGCATTACACAGTATTCACCAAATTAAAATAAAATAAAACAAGTGCAATCTTGGTGATGACATCTTTACCAACTGAACTATCATTTAGGCAAACTGCATTAATATGGACCTTGCTTCAAGCTAAGCTATATACATAAATAATACAACTGCAACTTGCATTTATAATTGTATTTGTGGTATAGCCCTACGGAATCATATTAGGGCCACGGTGAAGAAAAAGAAATACGGACACAGGGAAGAAAAAAAAAACTATACGTCGAGAATAAAGTCGACATTTCCACTTTATTCTCGCCGTTTATGTCGCGATTAAAGTCAACATTTCCACTCTATTCTCATAGTTTACTTTATAATTAAAGTAGAATGTCGTAAACTAAACTTCATCCTAAAATCATTGTTTAATTTACTAGATTTTCTCAAACCCCGTCATAAGTTAATGTAGCAAATTAAATGCTTTGTGTTGTGTTCCCTGACCCAGTTGTTAATCACTATGCTTCTTAAACTGACTTCCTCCGCACTAAGAGAAGACAGCGATCACCATACAGAATCCATTCACTATATGATATTCCTGCTCTCTGAAAATTTAGAATGCTAAGATAAATACTTGATATCATTTTCATGATGAAATGCATTAAAGCAGGTATTAAACATGCACGGTAGTGTGGCGTTAGTGCTGCTCCCTCGCAGTAAGGGGTCCCCGGTGTACATTCAGTGTAGAGAACTTTATGGCAAGTGTGACGAGGCTCCGAAAAACTGGATGTATGAATGGGTATCACACAGGTTTAACTTAAATATTGTTTAAATGTTGGGTTTGTGATCTGGTGGTCAGAGAGACGAACACAGAATTCAATGGATGTTATTCTGAGCAGGCTTTCTTTATTGCACGCTTGCTGTCTCTATCTGACGTACCAAAACCCCAATTTCTATCCTTCCTTTTTCTTTCTCCACATAACCAATCACCACACGATAAATGTCTTTGTGAAATTAAAACTAGTTATAAACTTAGCCCACGGAGTGTTCAGAACTTTAAAAATATCTTCGTTATACATGTTTAATTATGCCATCCATTCAGGGTTGTGTCCATCCCTGAACGAGTTGCCAGTACATCACAGGATGAATACGAGCAAAACACACACTAGCAGGGTCAATATAGCATAACAAAACCCCACATCCTACATGACTTTGAAAGGAAACTGAAGCACACCGAGTAAACCCACCAGAAAAACATGCAAATGCAAGGCAGGGTACACCCGGGACACCCTTGCTACGAGGCAGCAGTGCAACCTCCACGCCGCCGTGCCCCTACATGATTAATACATGCTTTAATGCATTTCACCATGAAAATTATATCAAGTATTTATCTTGGCATTCTAAATGTTCAGAGAGCATGAATATCATGTGAATGGATTGTGTGCAGCAATTGCTGCCGGTGTCTCCTCTTAGTGCAGAGGAAGTCAGTTTAAGAAGCTCAGGGAACACTTAACACAAAGCATTTAATGTGCTATATAACATATGACGGGGTTTGAGAAAATCTAGTAAATTAAATATTCATTTTACGATGAAGTTTAGTTTACGATGTTCTACTTTAATGACAAAGTACGAGAATAAAGTCAACATGTCGTCACAATATTACACAGTACCCAGGTACATTACACTGTATTGAAAACAAATAAAACAAGTACAACTTGGCTTGCAGTATTATCCAGTAGTATAGAAACAGTATTTACACATCTGACCTTTTAAAACTAAAGCATCTCCAGGCAACAGACGTGACTCCTTTTTTTCAGCTCTCTGTCCATTTTCACCGCGCGGCATACCTATGCTACCGCCCACTATTTGGTGGTGTAGCAGTGAAAAAGAGCCCTAGTGCAACAAATCTGTGTTTAGCAGTGTAGCAGTGAAAAAGGTCCCCACTTGAACAGTTTCCCGCTGCGCCACGTTCTGAACGTCGTTTAGGCAATTTAAACCGGTGTTGCGGTATAAGAAAAATCCATATCATAAAAAAAATAAAAAACGGTTTTCAGTATGAACCGGTATACCGCCCAGCACTACTGCAAAGGTTACTCTGATATACGAGGGACGTTCAAAACATTTTCACACTTCTATATTTTCGTTCAGTGAAGGCGGGAGGAGTAGTAATTGGTCATGTCTGAGAGGGTTATGTGACTAGTTCTGTCTGGCAAGCTGGCTGCCCTTGCAGTTTAGTATAAATGTTGTCACCTTGTGGTGAAGATGGCTGTGAACTTATTAACTTATAAATTGCACCAAAGAGGAACAGCATTCCATAATATGCTTTTTGTGGGCAGAAGGTATGCTGGGAGCACAAATTCATCTTCTTTTGTTTGCTCAGCATGGGGGTAAAGTTCTTTCTCGTATAGTCAACTAGGAGTGGATTGAAATGTTCAAAATTGGCATTACTAGTGTGACGGATACAGAGCGCGCCGGACGTCCAGTTACAGCCACAACCACGAGGAATAAAGAACGAACCCTGGAACTGATTCGAGAAAACATAAGAATACCAGTTGAAAAGGTTGCAGGGGAGCTGAATGTGAGTGTTGTATCTGCCTATGCCCGGATTCATGACAGCCTTATGTTCAGTAAAGTGTGTGCCAGAGGGTGCCTAAGCAACTGACAAAGGAGCATAAGCTCAAGCTTCTGATGTCTGTTCCCAACACTTGGCCCGTTATCATGAAGAAGGCGACAATTTTCTGCAGCATACAGTCACTGGTGATGAAACGTGGGTTCACCATTATGAGCCTAAAAGCAAGCGACAGAGTATGCAATTGAAGCATTAATCATCTCCTGTAGCAAAGAAATCTAAGACATAACTGTCGGCAGGAAAGTTGATGTTGACCATCTTCTGGGACTCTCAAGGGCCTATTCTCAAAATCTATCAGGAACATTGAACAACGGTCACAAGTGCAACATATTGTGACATGCTTCAGAGAGATTTGAAACCCACAATCCACTCTAAAAGATGAGGAAATCTGTCAAAGGGAATTGTGTTGTTGCACAACAACGCCTGTCCCCACACTGCAGCCCACACAATGGAAACCCTCAGACAACTGAACTGGGAGGTTATGGAACACCCATCTTATAGTCTGAATTTAGAGCTAATTTCCACCTTTTTGAATTGCTCAAAAAGCGTTAAGGGGAATGTGAATTTATCATGTGATTAAGATGGGAGAGCAGCGGTGCATCAGTGGCTATGCACTAAACTAAAAACATTTTTTACTGATGGCATTAAAAAGTTTGTACGACGCTGGGAAAATTGCATCGCAAAGGAAGGTGACTATGTAGAAAAGTGATTTGTAATTTGTTTTTGAAATTGTAATAAATAGCATAAAAAAAAGTATGGAAACTTTTTGAAAGTCCCTTGCACATAAAAGCCCAACAAAATACAACTCATTCCAAAAGGAAAAATATATTTAAAAAAAAATCCATATTCTGTTGAAGCCAACAGGTTAAAATGGGTGACAGACATTGTTGCAGTATGTAATGCTGGTGCCCCATGGACACAACATCTCACCTGTTCATATTTTTTGTTCTCACGTTACTGCCCATCATACCACTGCATCAGAACACCCGCAGAATGACAGACTATATATAGTAATTCTTACCCACACCAGAGACATCTTTGGCATAAATAAATAAATACAATTGTTCGTAGAAATAAATTCTTGCCATAAATACCAGAAAAAATAATTTATTTCCAGATTTTTTTTTATCTCTATGTTAATGAGCAGGGCACCTCTAACCATTTTCTAAAGTACTACTGGAAAGGGTGTAAAGCAGGGAGAAGAAACAGTATCTGACTGATTAGTTCTCTTCACTTCCCTCTAGTCATGCAATGACTTCCACAAGAAAGCCACTAACTGTGGTGCTAAGAGAAATGGCTGCAATTTATTTATTTTTGCAGGTAACTCATAGCAGCCTCCAAAAAAGTCAAATAGTATAGGTGGAGCTTAAAGGTAACATTGATTTGGCCATTGCCAACTGAAAGAATGGAGACTATTTCCCTCTGACACATTGTGCACTGAACAGATATGCAAGTTTGTGTTGCCACCAAGATTTTAGCTTGATTATTACAACCTTACTGGAAAAGGAAGGAGAAATAAAAAAAAAAAAAAAAAAAAAACTCATCACATGAGGATGTCAAAACAAGGAACCTTAAAAGAAAGATTTCAACTTTTGATCTTTCATGTGGCCTCTCAGCATTACTTTATAACGTTTATTCAAGATGTCACATCAATTGACATTCTCAAAAACTGCAAAGTACCAAACTGCATCCAATTTGCATGTAGATACTATATAGATATGATGCATGAAATGACATCTGTAAATGGGGCTCGAGAGTTATTTGTTGTTGAACTGATTCATGGTAAATGGTGAAACAGGCTGAACTACATATTTAACACAGATACTCTATGGCATTTTATACTAATTTATTTTCAGATACACCATGTTGAAGTCTGTGCTTCAGACGTTACGTGAACTTGGGTTTATGGGCTCCACCACAGATACTGACGTTTCTTTCCTTTACATAAAAAAACGTGTTAGCACAGTGTTTTCTAGTTTAACAACATGCCTGTTTATGAAACTACAATTCAAACACACCAAAAACTACATTATTTAGGATCTCATTTTACCAACCAATAAGTATGCAATGAACAAATTTGGTGTTCAAGTTGCTCAGCCTCAGTACCATGGCTAGTGTTTCTCACGTGAAAGCCATTGCATGACTGGACAAAAGGGAGCTACTACTGCCTGGTTTGCCCCACTGACTAACAGTGATTTAGAAAACGTTTAGCACCGCCCACCTTATTAACAAAGAGACGAAGAACCCGTAAAAATAAGTAAGTCAATACATGTTTGGCGTGAATACATACATCTTATTTATTAATGTATTCATTTTTTCAAAATATTTACTTATTTATTCTTTTATTTATGACGAGAATTAATTTCTACCAAAAATGTATTTCTTTATGCCAAAGATGTATTTATTTACTTTTAAGTCACGCTTCGTCCTCCACGCAAAGGAACCTTGCCTTCTCAGGAAAGAGACGAGTTTTTGTATATGGTATTAGTGTGCAGTCCAAACAGTCATTTTCACCAAAACACATCACTGTGTATAGAAGAATTAATCATTTACATGACATTTAATTAAAACATATGTATACAGTATCATTTATATTAAGCTTAACAAAACTTGAGCGTAGTCTGAAACAATAAAGGAACAATTATGGATAAACTAATATTTTAGAGTACCGAAAAACAATTATGGAATGTCAGCCTATATTCACCCTGGTAAGACAAGGAACATTATAAAATACCATAAACAGAATACTGCTTCGACGTTACATTGCAAGATATGAGATGTGCACGAAAAACTGTCTAAAAAATAAATAGTTCACTACAAAGACAAAACCTATTCACGTGCATGCCTCGGTAAAATGCGTACCACGCAAAGTACACGCTACAATTCACTACATTTCGTTATTCAATGTTATGCTGTCCGTAACATGTAGCACGTTTTATGTGGTCTTCAAAGGGACCTAACGTGGACATATTAGGCCAAAATTATAGGAGAAAACTACATTAATGTGTACATGGTTTAATCATACCTTTGTTTTAGGCGCTAGACAAAAAGTCGCCTACAATAAAATAGCTAAGGTATCTGGAAATTACCTTATTAATGAAGTCTCACCTAATTACTTCGAAATATTTAAGTACATACCAACTTCATTTCTGCACATAGAATAACTGATTGAAGATCAGCTGAAACTTTTTTGAATCCACTTCTTCTTAAGATGAAGAAAAATAAAAAAACTTTATAATTCTTGACGATTTAATCTATTGCTGAATCTTGTTTTCACGTGTTTTTCACAGTTCGTGATTCCACTACACTCTTCACAAAACGCGCACAGGAAATAACCCGGATATCCTGTCGTTTCTGCTAGCATCATGGGAATCGTAGTTTTATTCAAATCCATAAAATAGCTTTTATTATTATAAAATTAGGCAGGTTGGTCGTGTCATTGAACTACAATTCCCGGTGATCCACTGTCTGCTTCCAGTGTTGATATGAATATGGCTGCTGTCAGTTAAACAAAAGCAAATCAACCTACTATTTGACTGAAATCAACTAAGCCAAACACAAAGCAGATTAATATAAATATATATATGTAAATATTTTTTTGTCTCATTTTGATCACTACAGAGCGGAGTACGAGAAAACTGACATCAATTCTTAAATGATCAGGCGGCCGGAGGCCCATAATATTTTAAAGGTAATAACAGTCTCTTAATGTGTTCTTTCTTTCTTTTACAATTTGATTTAATTACCGTCACCAGGCATGTTTCCATGTTTTAGTTTGGCACACTTAACTAGGTCTAAAATTGCACGCTGGAAGTGGTCACTTTTTGGGAATGGCAAGAGAATATTTTCAGCGTGGTAATCATTTTTAATGACAACAATAATATGAACGTTTTCCATGTTATTCTTCTTCATTTACTACTGACGATTTTACAGAAGGATATTTTGTATTGTGAACATGCCATCGTGTAATAAGACTTTTTTCATTATTAAGATCACTTAGGATTTCATAATTTTACTGTGTAATTTTACATTAGAGTGTTTTAGTTTTCGTAGTTTAACTATCAAAGTGACTGTGTTTCAGGAATTAGATTGATAAACTCGCAGAAACGCACATTGTATTTTTTATAAGAATAGTGCTTTGCCATTCTTGTAGTTTAGCTCATATTAAGGATTGAATTAGTAAATTAAAAGTTTTTAAACTCAAACGTTAACAGATATATGTTAACTTTGATTGCTCGATATACCAAAATATCCATTTTCTATTTAAGTAGACGGATTCTTAGAATGTTTCAAGATTTTAGTCGAAACCTCCGAAAGTAATAAGCTATGTGTTAAAAATATAAGCGAGTATTATGTTTAATTATCTCGGTTTTCATAGTTAACTACTAGTATAAGAAACGGAAGACCCAGTGGAAGAAACTGGCACATTTGAACAGTGACAACTTTCACTTAATGAAATGCCAAAAGGAAAACCCACTAAAATGTTTTCGAATGCTGTCTCTGTCCTATTGGCTATATAAATACAGGGAGCTCCAGTTTCTGTATTACAGCTTGCCTGAATAGGGGGCATGAGCTGACACGAAAGCGTGAAAATTGTAATCTGTTCAGTTAGCCAATAAAAGGTGTAATTTTGCTTCACTTCTCATAACAAGACACATAAAATTGAGAAAGTATCAATAATTTATTATCAGAGCATTATATTTCATAAGTCAGTTACAGGATCTTGTTGGGGCAAATGTACGTCATTTAATTCAGCTTTTTCCAAACCCACTTAAAACTTTTGAATGATACTGTATAAAGTTTGATTTACATTATTCACCAGTACAGGAAATGTCCAGCATTAAACATACATTTAGAATTGCATCAGTTGATATAGTTCCCTATAATATTGGTACCCTTAGTAAAAAAAAAAAAAAAAAACAATATGGGCTATTAAAATGACTTTATCGTTTATCCTCTTGATCTTTCATTCAAAATATTTATGAAAAACAGTGGTGGGCTGGTGCCCTGCCCAGGGTTTGTTTCCTGCCTTGCGCCCTGTGTTGGCTGGGATTGGCTACAGCAGACCCCTGTGACCCTGTAGTTATGATATAGTGGGGTTGGATAATGGATGGATGGATATTTACGAAAAATCAAACCTGTAATTGAAGTAAAATAACTCACAAAGAAAAATTAAATTCTCATCCTAAAACAAAGATTGTTCTCAAATATGTGTGTGCAACAATTATTGGCACCCCCAGAAAGCTGTATGAGTAAAATCTCACTGAGGCGTATTTTCATGCATATTTTCCATTTTTAAGTTCATCTTACTTAGTAGGAACACTTAAGTGATCAGCCAGGATGACTTCCTATTTCGCTGGGGGTATGAATATGAGGTGAAACATAGGCCAAATTCTCTTAGTTACCCATTGCAATAAGATAGACCCAAGAACACAGTAATGATGAACAACAAAAAGGTCGATGAGCTTCACATATCAGGAATGGCTGTGAGAAAATAGCTTTAAATAGCTGAAAGCAACTGGAGATATTAAATAAATCCACCACCCAAAAATTATATAGTTTAAATGTTACTTACCCAATCTGAGTTGTAATAACGGGTGAGAAATAATTGTAATCTCCTGTTTACATTCAAAATGAGGGAAAATATTTATGACATATTCAAAAAGTAATGACAAAGTGAAAATGTCAATGGAAATCTCCCCCTTTCTCATTGACAATAAAAATGCATGCTTTTGTAATTCTAGGAAGAATACAGTAATTTTCAGTGTAAGTGGAAAACCTTTTTTGTTTTATTTGTTTATAAATGATTTCTATGTTGAAATATTTCCATAAAAATAAAGGTTTTATTTTTTGCCACATCCCCAACACTATCATCCATCCATTTTCAAATGAAGTTCAGGGTCATGGGGTTCTAAGGGAGGATCTAAATTTGAACAGAGCTCCAGTGTATCCTAGACACATATTTTGATGTATAATTCTAAGCCTGTGGGTGGGAGCATGTTTATTTATAAATACAACTTGAATGTATGCCAAGACTTTGGAAAAAAAAAAAGCCAAATTTTTTAAAATTTGACATTAAAAATATTCAAACTATAAAATAATATGAAACTTTGGAGGTACATGATGCCCTTCAGTGTTACTTAGAAGGATAAAATTATACATTCATCCACCAAGGGCTATCAAATCAAATGTCACTATTTGAATTTGATTCAGATGTGTTTTTAAAAAGTCATATGCAAGGCCAAAAACTGACATTAAAATGTATAAGAATAGTTGTTTGATTTACCTCACACCAATTCCAGCATCATTTTACCCTAAACATGATACAGAATACTGCATTGTATTACATATCTGTTTCTGAACGCCATTTTCATGATTTTTTTTTTGTAATAATGGATGGTTAGTTTGTGTTGTTAATAGACTGTACAGCTGTGATCCTTTTACTCTGCATCTTAAGACCATTTTTTTCTTTCACTCACTGTTTTCTTTTGGAATTTTTTTTTTTTTTTTTTTTTTTTATAACTAAGAACTCATTTTTAGCACTTTTCTGGCATCCTAAAAATATTGTTCTGTTTCTAATCCTGTTCCTGTTCAGTCTTGAACCTGAGGTCCAGGGCTTGCTACTACATAATGCTACAACTGTTAAACATCTATCACAGCAAGCAAAAGTTTGCTTCATTTCTGATTATTTGCAATTGAAAGTAACTGCCATATTTATGATCACATGGCCAAAACACTATACTTTTTAGAAACATAACCCAATATTCCTCACAGAAGATCTTTGAATCGGAGCATGCAAAATTTTTGTGTGCTAGCCTTTCATCCAAATAGAACAGGGTTTGAATTGCTTTATTTATTATTTATAGTCTGTGGCTTCTGTTTATGTTCTATATTTATCTTTTAAAAATAGATTGAGTTATTCTGTAAACAACCCAACCTTAAAAATAAATTAGCTATTTTGATAACCTTGTAGTATTGTGTCAAATATATGAATATCTGTTTGTGCTGCATGTTATGGTAAATTAATTATTTTGAACTTGTGATAATTCTTGTCATAACTTCACCCTCTGAAAGGGCATTCAGCATTGGGGGAAGTGTGGTCACATGCCAGAGGGCAGCAGTAAACCAGAAACTGTTAGTAGGAATCCGTTTCTAGCAGAGAACCAGTGAAGAAGGCATTGGTGAATTTTAAAAGAAAAAAAACTGAAAAGTGCCAGTTCTAGAACACAAATCGAGAAAAAATTAAGATGTTCCAGATTTCAGTAGCGATATAGAATTAAAAGTTCTGCATTCGCTGTAATTAGCAACACTGTTTTTGAAAAGGGATCTTTTGCTCTTTTTATAATCAAGAAAAAAGTGAGCTGTAATTATTTAGATTTTTATAACATTTCAAGTGCTTATATTTTCAGTTTTCTTTTATTTGGCTAATTTATAATTCATGTTTATACTGTTTCACCTCAGATTTATCACAGAAGAAAATACTTCCAGCTGCAAACAGTGTCTAACCATGTTTATGTCTATAATCATATTAAATGTGAAGAGCCTTTTTATTTTTTGAGTTTGCAATACGGTTATTGGTATTGTCTGGATTGTAGAAAATATTGGGATCTCAGTTTGAGGTCATTTAACCCTCACATACCACCTACTGGGTCTAAAAGTTAAGGAAAATTTGTGCGTCATTTACCTGGTACAGTAGAGTAAGGGAGATGATGGTGAAGATGGATTGAAAAGTTTCATAAATGGATCCTACATGCAATGTTGATAATGGGCAGGCACAAATAACTTTTCTATCTCAGTCATTCCTTACCTTAGATCAACTTTCCAGGTTGTTGATGAAGGGCATGATTACATTGGCTATGTGGGACTGAAATGTGTAAGTAGTAATGGAGCACATTGGCTATGTGGGACTGGAATGTATAAGTATTAATGGAGCAACATGTATACAAAAAGAGAGTTACACGTAGAATATTCAACCTATTGCCATAGGAACTTCAAGAGCCTTAAAAGGGGATGCTCCCCTCAGTGTATCTGAATTGGAACAACTAAAGTCAAAAATAGGGCAAAAGTTGTGGGTTGCCAGACAAAATTGACCTAGTGCCATGTTTAATGCCTGCATCTTTGCATCTAGCACAAAACATGCCTGATGGTATTAATAGTGCAATCTTTCTTTCTACAGTTTTTTCGGAGCTTACACTCAGTGATTTAAAAAACAATTGAATTGAGGCAATTCAATCCACCAAGACTGTAACAGAAAAAAAAAAGACTTTGTCTAGAGATAAGTATGATAAAAGACTTTATTCAAGACCAAAATGTACAAGGTTTTTTGTGGTAACCTACAAAGGACCAGCTTGCCTACCATCTTACAAAAATGTGAATCTTCCTATGTATCTTTTAAACCAGTTAAAGAAGAAATATGACATGTTAAATGACTAGTAAAACCACATTTAGTTGGAGTTGGGAGAGGGTAATTATTAGTTCTTCTGTGCATATAATTGGGAGTGTTTATGCATGCTCCTATTTGTAGTGTCATGGTACTGCATTCCTATTGGGAGTGTTATGGTACCCTTGAGTGAACAGTTTTGGTTATGCGTGTGCCAGTGCTCATGAGTGGCAGATAAAAGTTAGTTGCTAACGTCAAGTGTTTTATCTTTATTAAGTTTAATATGCTCACTCTTTAATTATTGATTAATTCAGCAGCCCTGGTCACAAATATTTAAAAATATTTTCTCAGAACTCCCTAGACTAATTCCTGACCTCCAGATTAATAGTCACTACCTCAGGGTACCATGGCCCATGCAACAAGAGTGCTGTTTTTTTATTGCTGTACTTTTTTTTTTAATATATATAAATTCGTCCACTGTCTCTAAGTTGTGTCTCTAGTCTCTCCATTAATACTGAAAGACATTGAGATCTGAAATTAGCATAATTCCACCTTTCCATCCATCTTCGATTCCACAATCAAATTCAAGGCAGTACTGATCCTAACACAGCTGGGAACAGGACTGAGTGCATTATACTAACATTTTTCTTGTCCCGTTACTAATAAGTGATGCATTGAAAATCAAGCTAATAGCTTGTTTCGTATGTGATCCTTCACTTACATGAGTATTTGGTCAGGGAACAGGGTTTGAAAGAGAGATTGAAGAAATGTATGCTATTAATTATGCATGTTATAATGCATCAAATTATTCACTGATGAATAGCTGGAATGCATACCAGTCAATTAGAATGACAGAAACAGCCAGTGCTCCAGACTAAAAAATGAAACAAATAAGAGCCAAATGACATGCTTAATTGCCAAATTACAGAAACAATATTGTCCATGTTAACATAAAAAGACACTTCTGGTGTCTTCTGTTCTGTGCCTGTAGGTCTGTTCACCTCTTTTATTGCCTGATTCTTGCACTTCTCTATTGAGGCTGTCCTCACACTTTAACAAAAAAGTAGATCATTTTAGATAGATAGATACTTTATTAATCCCAAGGGGAAATTCACAATAGAACATCAATACTCTATAGTCACAAGTGCGTGTACTCATTAGATTTTCTGCCAGTAAAGGTATCACTGACTAACATAATAACACTGTCGCTTGGCCATCATGTATACTTCTCCTTTTGTTTGTGCTGAGCTAACGCTGCACACAGGACTCGGTATCAAATGGTTCTAGTGAAGGGCCTTCAGAGGTGCTCCCGATCAAATCCTACAACGTTGAGACATTAGGTGGAGTTGCGTAGCCCTAACCTTTTTACTGTTTGGTGCAGAAAAGCCTGGTGATTTAATCTAAATGCAAAACATTCCTGAAATCTATATAGTTAGGTTATTTTGTCAAGGTGACCTTGCATAAACTATTGTAAGACATGTCTGCCAACTGGTCCTGCGGTGGGTTGGCACCCTGCCCGGGATTGGTTACTGCCTTATGCCCTGTGTTGGCTGGGATTGGCTCCAGCAGACCCCCGTGACCCTGTGTTCGGATTCAGCGGGTTGGATAATGGATGGATGGATGGATGTCTGCCAACTGTCCTTTATGAGCAATCAAAGATGTATTCTCTCAGCCTGGACAACCTCTGCATCAAAACAGTTAAAGTACATTTCTCTAATCTTAGGAGTGCACCTTCTGCTCCTGATGTACCCATATTAAAACAAGCTCTGCATGGCCCAGTACATGGATTTTATTTATCCAGTAGTTATGCTGGTCTCCATTATTAATGTAGATTTTATTGTGCGTAGTATTCCCTGAACAAGGCCATGTTTATACTCAGTTAAACCAACGAGACTGTTCATTGCTACATTAGAAAAAAATTATTTGCAGTATGTACATTATCGCTTCCAAATTCACCATTTCAACAGTCAGTAATGACTGAGATGTAGTTTTTCTTTGCAGTTCTACATAGTGTTTGCACTTTATGTTCGTCAAAAAAGCACCTAATAAATTCAGCACACACTATTTCATTTTAATTCACATTTTATGCATCCATTTTATTCTTTTTCATTATAAGGTTTGTGCTTAGTGCTGGATGGTATACCTGTTCATACCAAAAAACGTTTATTTTTGTTATGATATGGATTTTTCTTATACTGCAACACCGGTTTAAATAGCCTAAACAACATTCAGAAAGTGGTGCAGCGGGAAACTGTTTAAGGGGGGGGGTCCTTTTTCACTGCTGCACCGCTAAACACGCATACAACGGAGTACATGCGTTAGGGAGGTATTGAATGGTGAAAATGGACAGAGAACATTCTGAAACTGAAGCTGTAGCAGATGATAAAGTTGAACATGATGACACAGAAGAAAGTTTGCTGAAAAAAGGAGCCGTGTCTGTTGTCTTGAGATACTTTGGTTTTAAAACGTCGGATGTGGACCATTATGTTCAAATGTGTGAATACTGTTTCTATACTACTGAATAATACTGCAAGCCAAGTTGTACTTGTTTCATTTTTTTTTTTCTCAACACTGTGTAATGTACCTGGGTACTGTGTAATAGTGTGTCGACATGTTGAATTTATTCTCGACATTTCCACTTTAATCTCGACGCTTATGACGAGAATAAAGTCGACATGTTGACATGTTACACCTGTGGGATACCCATTCATACATCCAGTTTTTTGGAGCCTTGTCACACCTGCCATAAAGTTCTCTACATTGAACGTACACCTGGGAACCCCTTACTGCAAGGGAGCAGCACTACCAGTTATGTTTAATACCTGCTTTAATGCATTTCATCATGAAAATGTATCTTCGCATTCTACATTTTCAGAGAGCAGGAATATCATGAAGTGAATGTATTCTGTGCAGCGATTGCTGCCTGCGCCTCCTCTTAGTGCAGAGGAAGTCAGTTTAAGAAGCGCGTAGCGATTAACAACTGGGTCGGGGAACACTTAACACAAAGCATTTAATGTGCTACATTAACTTATGATAGGGTTTGAGAAAATCTAGTAGATTAAACATTGATTTTAGGATGAAGTTTAGTTTATGACATTCTACTTTAATAACAAAATAAACTATGAGAATAAAGTGGAAATGTCAACTTTAATCTTGACATATAGTTTTTTTTTTCTTCACCGTGTCCATATTTTTTTTTTTTCCACCGTGTCCCTAATATGCTTCCGTAGGGCTATATAACAAAAAGCATTATAAATGCAAGTTGCAGTTTTATTATTTATGTATATAGCTTAGCTTGAAGCAAGGTCCATATTATTGCAGTTTGCCTTAATGATGGTTCAGTTGGTAAAGATGTCATCACCAAGTTGTACTTGTTTTATTTTATTTTAATTTGGTGAATACTGTGTAATGCACCTAGGCTTGAAGTCTTGGAAGTAATAGTGCAACTTCCACTAATAATACTATTATTTATTTTATTGTTATTATTTCTTAGTTTAAATATTATGCAGTTTAATAATGGTAAAGTTGTTTAAAAAGTCGCTTTAACGTATCAGTGGACAGAGATTGTTAACATTAACAAAGTGTAGTTGATTTACAAAGAATATTTACTGTTTATTCCTATTATTAAGACATGTTCAGTGCAATACAACTTTTGACAAGCACCTCTGGATATTTTACTAAGTCTAGATGCCTCTTCGGATGGTTGAAAATATGTTGTCAAAATTTGTTCAATAAAAAGGTTCTATATTTTGACTGCATCTGTCATGCAATGTGATTCGTTCTCTTCATTAGTCATCCATCCATCCTCTTCCGCTTATCCGAGGTCGGGTCGCGGGGGCAGCAGCTTGAGCAGAGATACCCAGACTTCCCTCTCCCCGGCCACTTCCTTTAGCTCTTCCGGGAGAATCCTGAGGCGTTCCCAGGCCAGCCGGGACACATAGTCCCTCCAACGTGTCCTGGGTCTTCCCCGGGTCCTCCTCCCGGTTGGACGTGCCCAGAACACCTCACCAGGGAGGCGTCCAGGAGGCATCCTGATCAGATGCCCGAGCCACCTCATCTGACTCCTCTCGATGCGGAGGAGCAGCGGCTCTACTCTGAGCCCCTCCCGGATGACTGAGCTTCTCACCCTATCTTTAAGGGAGAGCCCAGACACCCTGCAGAGGAAACTCATTTCAGCTGCTTGTATTCGCGATCTCGTTCTTTCGGTCACTACCCATAGGTCATGACCATAGGTGAGGATAGGAACATAGATCGACCGGTAAATTGAGAGCTTTGCCTTATGGCTCAGCACCTTTTTCACCATGACAGACCGATGCAGAGCCCGCATCACTGCGGATGCCGCACCGATCCGCCTGTTGATCTCACGCTCCATTCTTCCCTCATTTGTGAACAAGACCCTGAGATACTTGAACTCCTCCACTTGGGGCAGGATCTCGCTCCCAACCCTGAGAGGGCACTCCACCCTTTTCCGGCTGAGGACCATGGTCTCGGATTTGGAGGTGCTGATTCCCATCCCAGCCGCTTCACACTCAGCTGCGAACCGATCCAGAGAGAGCTGAAGATCACGGCCTGATGAAGCAAACAGGACAACATCATCTGCAAAAAGCAGTGACCCAATCCTGAGTCCACCAAACCGGACCCCCTCAACACCCTGGCTGCGCCTAGAAATTCTGTCCATAAAAGTTATGAACAGAATCGGTGACAAAGGGCAGCCCTGGCGGAGTCCAACTCTCACTGGAAACGGGTTCGACTTACTGCCGGCAATGCGGACCAAGCTCTGACACCGGTTGTACAGGGACCGAACAGCCCTTATCAGGGGGTCCGGTACTCCATACTCCCGGAGCACCCCCCACAGGATTCCCCGAGGGACACAGTCGAACGCCTTTTCCAAGTCCACAAAACACATGTAGACTGGTTGGGCGAACTCCCATGCATCCTCCAAGACTCTAAGGGTGTAGAGCTGGTCCACTGTTCCGCGACCAGGATGAAAACCACACTGTTCCTCCTGAATCCGAGGTTCGACTATCCGATGGACCCTCCTCTTCCAAAACCCCCGAATAGAATTTTCCAGGGAGGCTGAGGAGTGTGATCCATCTGTAGTTGGAACACACCCTCCGGTCCCCCTTCTTCAAGAGGGGGACCACCACCCCGGTCTGCCAATCCAGAGGCACTGTCCCTGATGTCCATGCGATGTTGTAGAGACGTGTCAACCAAGACAGCCCTACAACATCCAGAGCCTTGAGGAACTCCGGGCGTATCTCATCCACCCCCGGGGCCCTGCCACCAAGGAGTTTTTTGACCACCTCGGTGACCTCAGTCCAAGAGATGGGGGAGCCCACCTCCGAGTCCCCATGCTCTGCTTCCTAATTGGAAGGCATGCTATTGGGATTGAGGAGGTCTTCGAAGTACTCCCCCCACCGACCCACAACGTCCCGAGTCAAGGTCAGCAGTGCACCATCCCCACCATATACAGTGTTGACACTGCATTGCTTCCCCCTCCTGAGACGCTGGACGGTGGACCAGAATCTCCTCGAACCACCACCTTACCGTGGTGGAGGGGTTTGCGTGTCCCAATGATCCTAGGAGCTCTGTTATCCGGGGATTTATGCCCCTGGTAGGGCCACCCAAGGCAAACTGGTCCTAGGTGAGGGATGAGACAAAGTGCGGTTCAACAGACCTCCTATGACGAATAAAAAATTTGGATGGCGTTTTCCCTCGCCTAGACGCGGGTCACCGGGGCCCCCCACTGGAGCCAGGCCTGGAGGTGGGGCTCGATGGTGAGCGCCTGCTGGCCGGGCTTGCACCCATGGGGCTCGGCTGGGCACAGCCCGAAGAGGCAACGTGGGTCCCCCTTCCCATGGGCTCACCACCTATGGGAGGGGCCAAGGAGGTCGGGTGCAGTGTGAGTTGGGTGGTGGCCGAAGGCGGGGACCTTGGCGGTCCGATCCTCGGCTACAGAAGCTGGCTCTTGGGACGTGGAATGTCACCTTCTCTTCATTAGTGCCACCCCTTTTGAAAACTATCACTTTATGGGGCCATGCAAACCTGTATTAATACTTGTGTGCACATTAAAATGTTTTTTTTGTACAATTCTCATGACAGTGGAATAGGTTATTTTTAGCCAGTCTACTGCAGTAATTGCAGTGGAAAATGTGGTTAGCATCCACTCATGCATGGGAAAAAAAATACCGTCCAATACCGTGAAACCGGTATAATTTTGAAAAATACCACGATATAGAATTTTGGTCATACCGCCCAGCACTATTTGTGCTATATATTTTGCGAGTGGTAATTCCTTGCATGCAATAATGTGTTACATTACATTGTATTTTCAGTTCTTTAATAAAGTCCTTCTTGGCATACAGTTAGGTCCATAAATATTTGGACAGAGACAACTTTTTTCTAATTTTGGTTCTGTACATTACCACAATGAAGTTTAAATGAAACAACTCAGATGCAGTTGAAGTGCAGACTTTCAGCTTTAATTCAGTGGGGTGAACAAAATGATTACATAAAAATGTGAGGCAACTAAAGCATTTTTTTTAACACAATCCCTTCATTTCAGGGGCTCAAAAGTAATTGGACAAATTAAATAACTGGAAATAAAATGTTAATTTCTAATACTTGGTTGAAAACCCTTTGCTGGCAATAACAGTCTGAAGTCTTGAACTCATGGACATCACCAGATGCTGGGTTTCCTCCTTTTTAATGCTCTGCCAGGCCTTTATTGCAGCGGCTTTCAGTTGCTGTTTGTTTGTGGGCCTTTCTGTCTGAAGTTTAGTCTTCAACAAGTGAAATGCATGCTCAATTGGGTTAAGATCAGGTGACTGACTTGGCCATTCAAGAATTTTCCACTTCTTTGCTTTAATAAACTTCTGGGTTGCTTTGGCTGTATGTTTAGGGTCATTGTCCATCTGTATCATGAAACTCCGCCCAATCAATTTGACTGCATTTAGCTGGATTTGAGCAGACAGTATGTCTCTGAACACCTCAGAATTCATTCGGCTGCTTCTGTCCTGTGTCACATCATCAATAAACACTAGTGTCCCAGTGCCACTGGCAGCCATGCACGCCCAAGCCATCACACTGCCTCCACCGTGTTTTACAGATGATGTGGTACCCTTTGGATAATGAGCTGTTCCACGCCTTCTCCATACTTTTTTCTTGCCATCATTCTGGTAGAGGTTGATCTTGGTTTCATCTGTCCAAAGAATGGTTTTCCAGAACTGTGCTGGCTTTTTTAGATGTTCTTTAGCAAAGTCCAATCTAGCCTTTCTGTTCTTGAGGCTTATGAGTGGCTTGCACCTTGCAGTGCACCCTCTGTATTTACTTTCACGTAGTCTTCTCTTTATGGTAGACTTGGATATCGATACGCCTACCCCTGGAGAGTGTTGTTCACTTGGTTGGCTGTTGTGAAGGGGTTCTCTTCACCATGGAAATGATTCTGCGACCATCTACCACTGTTATCTTCCGTGGACGTCCAGGTCTTTTTGCGTTGCTGAGTTCACCAGTGCTTGCTTTCTTTCTCAGGATGTATCAAACTGTAGATTTTGCCACTCGTAATATTGTAGTAATTTCTCGGATGGGTTTTTTCTGTTTTCGCAGCTTAAGGATGGCTTCTTTCACCTGCATGGAGAGCTCCTTTGACCGTATGTTGTCTGTTCACAGCAAAATCTTCCACATACAAGCACCACACCTCAAGTCAACTCCAGGCCTTTTATCTGTTTAATTGATAATGACATAACAACGGACTTGCCCACACCTGCCCATGAAATAGCCTTTGAGTCAATTGTCCAATTACTTTTGAGCCCCTGAAATGAAGGGATTGTGCTAAGAAAATGCTTTAGTTGCCTCACATTTTTATGCAATCGTTTTGTTCACCCCACTGAATTAAAGCTGAAAGTCTGCACTTCAACTGCATCTGAGTTGTTTCATTTAAAATTTATTGTGGTAATGTACAGAGCCAGAATTAGAAAAAAGTTGTCTCTGTCCAAATGTTTATGGACCTAACTGTATTTTAACAGGTGTTAGACATGATCTGAGCTAAAGTGGTCTACTTTTAGGTACACTTTGCATTTACTCCCTCTCTCACGTGTATCTGTGTGTTTCTGTGTGTGTGTGTTAAACCATTTTTGTTGAAGTAATTTATTGCCTTCAAAAGCTAAGATCTTCCTGCAACTATATGACCAGGTTTACAACAAAGATGTCAATGCATCAGTTATTTAACTTTATTATATCCAAGTCAAGCTTCGCAGTTAGGAGACCCAGGTTCGCTTCCTGGGTTCTCCCTGCGTGGAGTTTGCATGTTCTCCCCGTGTCTGCGTGGATTTCCTCCGGGTACTCCCGTTTCCTCCCACAGTCCAAAGACATGCAGGTTAGGTGCATTGGCGATTCTAAATTGTCCCTAGTGTGTGCTTGGTGTGTGTGTGTGTGTGTGTGTGCGCGCCCTGCGGTGGGCTGGCGCCCTGCCCCAGGGTGTGCTGGCTGGGATTGGCTCCAACAGACCCCCTTGACCCTGTAGTTAGGATATAGCGTGTTGGATAATGGATGGATGGATATCCAAGTCAAGGACTTCTCAAAGCCATGACCTTCTAAAATGCCGTTAGTCTGTTGAATTATTTGCTGAAATTAGATGATTGTTTTGATGCACTGTTGTCAATACTCACTCCATGCCTGCTGCGTCATTTCTAAGGATCAATTATAGTAGTCCGAGAACTGGAACTGGAAATGCACTAAATTCTTTTTAAAAACTCTGTAGTTTTACGTTTTGCCCTTAACAAATGAACTAGCATGCGAAAGCTTTGCAGGATCCTATATTATATAATAGCAAAATACCCGCGCTTCGCAGCGGAGAAGTAGTGTGTTAAAGAGGTTATGTAAACATATATCTACATATACATATACATATATATACATACATATACAAATTTACACATCTACATATATATATATATATATATATATATATATATATATATATATATATATATATATATATATATATATATATATATATATATATGCACATATATATATACATATGCACATATATATATATATACATATGCACATATATATACATATACATATATACATATATACACATATCTACATATACATATATACAGTATACATATATACATATATATATGTAAACATATATATACATATACATATATACACATATCTACATATACATATATACAGTATACATATATACATATATATATACACATATACACATCCACATATATATACATATATATATATATATATATATATATATATATATATATACACATATCAGCATATATATACACATACCTATACACACATACATAAACAGACACATATACATCCATCCATCCTCTTCATATATACATATATAGCAAAATACCCGCACTTCGCAGCGGAGAAGTAGTGTGTTAAAGAGGTTATGAAAAAGAAAAGGAAACACTTTCAAAATAATGTAACATGATTGTCAATGTAATTGTGTTGTCATTGTTATGAGTGTTGCTGTCATATATATATATATATGCATTTACCTTTTTAATAAAAAGCGAGCTTTTAAGCCTGAGAAATCACTCCGTAAATGCACACGTTTAATTCTTGATCACTTCAAAGAACTGAACTATCCAGAACATTTCAGGCATACATCCAGCATTCAAACTATGTATAAAAAGCACAACTGTTAAAGGAATTCAGCATTTCTTAATTGAAAATGTTCCTTTAATCCTTAACATGTCTCAGTGAGTCGTTCTGGTGGTTTTACTTGACATTTTGATATTTTGGTTAATTGTGTTTGCAGTTAAGATGTTCTTTCCTGATTTATACTTGTTTTCTCGTTAATATTTGTTTCGCTGGTGTTAGTGTTCTGATTAGAGGTTATTGGTCCTTTGATGTCTTGACGGTTTCTTCTTAGAACAGCTCCTATTACGCAATTCCGTCACATACTGCTCTATTGTTTCTCCGCTTTTCTGGAAACATGTAAAAAAAACTTGTGCCGCTCAAACGTCACATTGCGCTTTGGGTTGCAATACGTTTCGAATTTTTCAACTATTTTGTTTAATTTCATATTGTCTCCATCTTCTTCAAACTGAAAATTGTTATACACCTCTAGCGCCTCTTCACCAATTACATGTAGAAGCATAGACGCTTTCATTTTTTCAATTTTCCTATCTGCTTCAATCGCAGCAAGATACAACTCGAATCTCTGTTTAAATCTTTTCCAATTTTCAGCTACATTTCCCTTTAACTGGAGATTTGGTGGGGGCTGTAATCCTAACATATTTGTTTTTCTCTTTTGCTAGAATGTCTTAGCGCTTTCTGATCACGTTTTCGGGTTACTAACAGACACGTGATTCGTTCAAAAGCTGAACCTCTTCTTCACATTCCTCTTCCAATCCGCCACTTCTGACACCATGTAGTGATCTTGTTAGGTTCGTAGTTTAATCAATACACACAATTGAAAGATATAATAACTTTTTAATAGACAGGCTTTAGAGATATTTACTGTACAAGTTACTAATCGTTCTTTAGTTCACGCCCATTCTCCTACTTGCATCGGCATTCACAGGCATTACTAATCATTCTGTACGTATCCCTTAATAGACCTTACTAATCAACTATCATTACAAAATCCAACGTGGTTTGTGCCCTTCAGAATGAAAACAGTTAGCATTTACCGTTTTAATAAAAGGCGAGCTTTTAAGCCTGAGAAATCACCCCGTAAATGCACACGTTTAATTGCACATGTGTTAATATGCATGCTTACACAGTATTAAAAGACAGTCAAAAATTAACGTCATTTACCTTTGTTCTCGCGTTTGATAAAAGGCGAGCTTTTAAGCCTGAGAAATCACCCCATAAATGCACACGTTTAATTGCACATGTTTTAATATGTATGCTTACACAGTATTAAAAGACACTCAAAAATTAACGTCATTTACCTTTGTTCCCGCGTTTGACTCGTGCTGTAAATCTCTTCCTTGTTTTTAGTTCAAGTGATTACGTAGGAGGTGTGATGACGCGATACGTGACTCCGCCTCCTCCATTAGAGTATATGGACAAAAAACAGGTTCCAGTTATGACCATTACACATAGAATTTCGAAATGAAACCTGCTTAGCTTTTGTAAGTAAGCTGTAAGGAATGAGCCTGCCAAATTTCAGCCTTCCACCTACACGGGAAGTTGGAGAATTAGTGATGAGTCAGTCAGTCAGTCAGTGAGTCAGTGAGGGCTTTGCCTTTTATTAATTAGTATAGATTAGTAGCCTCTAGGCGTACTTATTTTTCACTAGTAGATACTTTGGCATTTTGCTTCTGTGGGACACAGAGGTGTGGTGTGCACTTCTACCTCTTTATCATAAGTAAAAAAAATATTCAGTAAAATCAGATATATTTGTTTTTGCAAAAAAAAAAAAAAAAAAAGCCAGGATTTTGTTATGCTCAGTGCGACCAAGGAAGCAAGACCGTGTTTGTAAAATTACTAACAAACAGTATTATACAACATGGAGGCTTCAAACAAAACAACTACTATTTCTGCTGTTGCTGACTGACTGGATATAGATATGTGCTGTGAAGGATTGCCGGCTTTCTACTCCGGCCCTCACCCCCAGGCCGCCAGAAGGAGCTCTCCCGACAGCATGAACGTGCCCCGAATTCCAGCAGGGCATCATGGACTCTGTAGTTTATATGCACAGCCCTGCTGGATACCATGGGGGCCTCCAGGAGTCGCTGTAGGGAGGTTGTCGGACTCTTATGTGCCCTATAACCCGGAGGTGCGTCATGATCACATGACAGGAAGAAACGATGTGCCTCCGGGGTGAAGAAGAGTTTTTTATATGACCCGGAAGTGTTCCTAGTCACGTGGACAGAGAGGGCGAAACACTTCCGGATCAGGACTATAAAAGGACTATGGGAAATCCCAGACGTCGAGCTGAGCTGGGTGGAAGGGTGGCAATGCGTCTGGGAGTGTGGAGGATTGATTATTGTGAATTGTTTATTGATTTATTATTGAGTATGGTGGAGAGGAGGGTGCTTTGTGCACTTTATTATTAAAATAAATATTCATATTTGGACTTTTACCTGGTGTCTGACGTCTAGTCTGAGGGTTCAAGGGGTCACGGAGACCTTAATCTTTCACAGTGCATATATGTGCATATACTCCTCATGGCCCCTCACATTATAGCTAAGCTGTTTCACGTAGAGATTTCATTGACCACATTTCTATTTAGGGCGGCGCAGTGGGTAGCGCTGCTGCCTTACAGTTAGGAGACCTGGGTTCGCGTTCCGGGTCCTCCCTGCGTGGAGTCTGCATGGGTTTTCTCCGGGTACTCCGGTTTCCTCCCATAGTCCAAAGACATGCAGGTTAGGTGTATTGGCGATCCTAAATTATCCCTAGTGTGTGCTTGGTGTGTGTGTGTGTGTGTGTGTGTGTGTGTGTGTGTGTGTGTGCGTGTGCCCTGCGGTGGGCTGGTGCCCTGCCCGAGGTTTGTTTCCTGCCTTGCGCCCTGTGTTGGCTGGGATTGGCTCCAGCAGACCCCGTGACCCTGTAGTTTGGATATAGTGGGTTGATTAATGGATGGATGGACATTTCTATTTAAGGCTTATTAGTTATGCCTCGATACAGTATATACATGCTAAAATAAATACATTAAAAAAAGAAACTTGTATTCAGTATACAAGCTGTATTCAGCTTGCAATTAGTTTTCAGTGTGCTGTGCACATCTTGGTCACAATTAAATCTAACGTTGTCAGTTATGAACAGATTTAAAAACTGTAAAGGATAATATAAACCCAATATATTGTGAAGGTGTGTGCTGGCTCCATGTTACCGGTCCCTTCAGGGAGCCTCTTGAACCTGCCACCATCAATAACGTTATCAAGATAAGCTGGGCAGATGAGGACACATACAAATTGCAAGGGGTAGGTGCAAAAAGTGCTAAAGTGCTTTTATTAAAAAACAAAGAACACAGTGTTCAAATAAATAGTGCAGTGCTTCAAGTTCAATAAATAAATAAATAAACTATTAAAACAGTGCTTGTGGAGGTTAAAAACTAATCCAATAAAAATCTGTTAAAAGTGAGGTTAAAACACTGTGCACTCATAAAAACCTGTGAGCCCTGGTGGATCTCTATCTTGGCATCTTCTCCCCTTTTCCTAATTGGACATTGCAGGAGGAGAAGATGCCCAACCGACAGTCACAGCCATCCTTTTTCCACAGGTCCAGGTCCTTACTGTCCTATGGTGTCCAGCAGGGCTCCTAATCCGGACCTCACTCCAAGGCTCAGGCTCCTGTGACCATCCGTGATCCAGGCAGGGATCCCTGACTCCCACTGCCTTCCCAGACCTATGCAGAAGCAGCATCCAGGTCACTCTACCTCCCTCAACCGCTCAGCCAGTGTGATCCACTTCAGCAGCCCCAAGCATCCCTCTCGTTCATTCATTCGCTCGCTCGTTCGCACCGGCTCTGTCTGCCTTTGTGCCTTCTCTCCTGTCTTCTAACCTCCTGTTCTTTCTTTTCTCTTTCCTTTCATTTTTTCCCTTTCTGTCCCATGCAGGCTCCTTTTATTCTACTTTCCTAATTGGGTGTGGGTGTGTTGGGTGAAATTCAGAAGTAGCATCATCGAATACAGTTTGTTATTATCAGCTTTATCTATCTTGCTGTTCTTATCTGAAGAACTATTGCTCTAGTCATACTATAAATTAGTGTGACTGCAAACTCTGTTCAAACAGCCACCTACAAACCTATCAGCTGAGAGCACATATGCTGTTTATGCTGTGAGAAGTAAACTTGTGTGTTTGGTGCTTACATATGACTGAAAAAGTAACTCTGCATATGAAAACAGGGGTGCTTGGTGATGGTGGTAAAGGGATCAAAGCTGTACTGAAATAACTACAGATAAAAAAGCTGTGGTGTGGTACCCTGCACACTGTGATCATATTACATCTGGTTTTGTGCAGTCTGTCATTTAAAATATGTATTCTGTAATCAGAATTGAGAATAGAAATCTATTAATCTTGTGTTTAGGTGTTTCTAGGCGAGTGACAGTGTTCATAAACAGTGGTTTTAAGTCACCAATCAGTAGTGCATTTCATATTTTAAATTTATCTAAGAATTACTTGGTTTCTCATTTAATACACATACTGAACACTTGGCTGACGGATTTTTTTTTTGTAATTACTGAAAAACTTACTCAATGTTGTTGTTTTGATGATAGTGAAAATATTTTTTATCAAAGATCAGGTTAACCTTACTACTTATCATAGCTTGCCTAGAGATCAGTCCTGGAGAGACAAAATTCCCATTTTGTGACTTCAGTCATTTCGTTTAAAAACTACTGTGTATACCATATTTTTTGCTCCATAAGACACACCTGACCATTAGACGCACCTAGGTTTAGAGGAGGAAAACAAGAAAAAAAATATTCTGAACCAAATGGTGTACTAATATGTTTAATAAAATATAGCAGAATAATATTTCAACCATGTAAATTCAACAGCGGTATTAAGAAACATCATCACTGTCATTAACAAATAAGGAGAGACTTTAAGGTTCAAGCACTCTTCTAGTTTTATGGAAACCCCAAGAACTCCTCATCGCTAGTGTCAGAATTTAAGAAGCTCAGTTGCTCACAATCACTTTGCAGGAGCACGTACCTATCATCACGCACGTTTGGACCAATGCTCCCTGAAGTTATATCGCCAGTCTACAACAACATTTATTTATATTGCACATTTTCATAAACAAAGTAGCTCAAAGTGCTTTACATAATGAAGAAAAGAAAAATAAAAGACAAAATAACAAATTAAAATAAGACAACATTAGTTAACATAGAAAAGGAGTAAGGTCCGATGGCCAGGGTGGACAGAAAAAAACAAAAAAAACTCCAGAAAGCTGGAGAAAAAAATTAAAATCTGTAGGGGTTCCAGGCCACGAGACCGCCCAGTCCCCTCTGGGCATTCTACCTAACATAAATGAAATAGTCCTCTTTGTAGTTAGGGTTCTCACGGAGTCACTTGATGCTGATGGTCATACAGACTTCTGGCTTTTAATCCATCCATCATTTTTGGTACATCATGGTACTTAGAGTAGATGATGGTGGCGCAAGCCACCACCAAAAGGATACCGGAAAAGGAAACAGAAGAGAGAGTAGGGGTTAGTACAGATTTTAGAGCCACCATGAATAGTTATTATAATGAATTGGATATACAGAGTCCCATCTATATTTGTAATGCCACAAAGCCCTTCATCTCGTGTTTTGTTGTAGGCTTCCAGTTTGAAAAACGAGAATGCGGTGCAAGCACAGCCCTCGATTCAAAAAATTGCTCTGCATACCTGTTTGTCTCGTCTGACAGTAGCTGAAAGGCAGCTTCAGGAAAGAACAGCCTGAAGTAGTCCAGTGGCTGGTAATCTGTCGTGTCCAACAGCAAGCCATACTGTCTTGTGAAGTCCGGTAGCCAGTTTGGCTCCCACGGATCAAAGTCTAGGTATTCCTTCCACACGAACCTTGCCATATGTGCATCGGCTGCACGAATGGTGTCCCGATCAGCTGATGCCAGTTCCTCACTCTCTTGTTCGATTTCCTGATCACTCTCAACAAAATCAGATTCTGAAAATCAGAGTCTGACTCAGTGATAATGCGCAAAACATTTGTTTTCTGCACTCGCTTCGCTCCCTCGGGAGATGTCGATGCCATCTTGCCTTTGTGTACATTTGTTTACATTTCGCAACTCATGCACACGCAAGGATTAGATGCCGAGTCAATGAGTCTAACATTCCTCCAAGCACAGAGGGAATGCCTGTAACTTATCAGTGAGTTTTGTGAGTTTTGTCGTCCCCTACCCCTGGATGTCGACTTTTGTCAGGTAATACACATCATGGTCTGTGACGCAATATTCGCTCCATAAGACGCACAGACATTTCCAACCTTCTTTTGGGGAAAAAAGTGCATCTTATGGTGCGAAAAATACGGTAGTTTCTTCTTGAGCTGCCCTTTTGTTATGTTTCAAGCAGGGTTCCTCCCACAGCTTATGTTTAAATTTGTGTTTTTGTCTTTTTGATCATATTATAAAATTTAAGTATTAAATCCTTTAAATATTATTGTTTATGTTTATATTGTTATATTTAATTGTAAAATTATTAATTTTCTCTCAGTGTTGATTACCATTCAGTTTTTATGCATGAGAGTATGGTCTGCCTTGTTCCTTGTGTTTTATTGGTGGTTCCCCAAGAGGTGAGTCCACCAGTCTATCACCATTGGGGTACGTGCCCAGTCCTATAAAGGCTAATGGTAAATGCAGTGTAGAGATGTCACATGAACTGGTTTTGCGGTACCAAGCTGATACCAAAGTTACAAAAACATAATGGTACTAGCTTTTTTACAGTATTGGTAGTATTGAGAAAGTTGGTGCCATACTCCTACATGATTGCGTGACTGCAAGTAAACCAGTTACTTTGGAAGCCACAAAAATACTTGAAAACTGCTTGAATAAAATTTCATATGGCAATGTCTTACATTGGTGATGATACAACATAAAGCAAAAGTCATGTCTTGAAGTGCTTTGAGTTTGTGGCAAAAGAATTTCATTGTGCTTTTGCAGAGGGGAAGAAAAAGCCAAAACACTGAAACACACACAGGTTCTAGTTAATGCTTCTTTAATCCCATTATGGAATCGGTTCAGAAACAGGTTTATTCATAGATTGCCAAACTAGTATTAGGTTTGCAAAGTGATGCTGAGGTCTAGGATCTTATATTTTCAATTTTCTCATTAAAGACGTTCATAACGTCTGTACTGCTAATGTCTGTTGGTATTTTGCACTGTAGATCTAAATTCCCAATTGTTAAATTAGCCACTGTTGTAAACAGTACATGAGGATTATTATTGTTGTTACCTATTATTGTAGAGTACCAGCCCAAGAAAGCTTTAAAGAGGGCTTTTTATATCTTTTAACACTTTCTGTCCATGCAATTTGAAACACCTGATGCTTTGTTGCTCGAGTGTTCTCATTAAACCAGAGTGAGTTTCTATGTGCATTCATCACTTTTTTTTTCACGGGGCGCTAATGTATCCAGAGCCTTTCTCAAGATTTCATTATAATTCATTGTTAGCTGACCTAAATTATTTTTTCATGATTACACTTTATTTATTTGAAAGTTCTGGAAATTTTGAAGCAGAGATACAATCTAGATGTCACATTGTCTTTGTTTTAATTTGTGAATGTATCGGTAAGGGCAGAACCAAACCAAACATAAGTAGTGATCAGAAATAATTTAATAGAGTAGTATTTAAATGTTGAATTTAAATGTAAGTTATACTTAGATCTAACATATTTATGATTATGAGTTGGACTATTGGCAATCTGACAAAATCCTGCTGAGTTTAACAAATAAATAAAATATTTCCTAAAAGTGTCAGTTTAAACATCAATGTATACATTAACCTCCATCAATGCTGCACATAGTGCTGGGCGGTATACCGGTTCATACCGAAAACCGTTTTTTATTTTTGTTATGATAAGGATTTTTCTTATACCGCAACACCAGTTTAAATTGCCTAAACAGCGTTTGGCGGGAAACTGTTTAAGGGGGGACCTTTTTCACTGCTACACCACTGAACAGATACAACGGAGTACATGCGTTAGTGGAAGTGTTGCGCAGGGGCTCTTTTTCACTGCTACACCGCTAAATAGGCATGCAACGGAGTACATGCGGTAGTACATGTGCGGTGAAAATGGACAGAGAACATTCCGAAACTGAAGCTGTAGCAGACGATAAAGTTGATGACATAGAAGAACTTTTGCCGAAAAAAAGGAGTCACGTCCGTTGCCTAGAGATACTTTGGTTTTAAAATGTTGGATGTGGACCATTATGTTCAAATCTGTGAATACTGTTTCTATACTACTGGATAATACTGCAAGCTAAGTTGTACTTGTTTTATTTTTTTTCAATACAGTGTAATGTACCTGGGTGCTGTGTAATAGTGTGACGACATGTTGACTTATATTCTCAACATTTCTACTTGATTCTTGCCATTTATGTCAAGATTAAAGTCGACATGTTGACTTTATTCTCGTAATTTGTCATTAAAGTAGAACATCATAAACTAAACTTCATCGTAAAATGAATATTTAATTTACTAGATTTTCTCAAACATAAGTTATGTAGCACATTAAATGCTTTGTGTTAAGTATTACCCTAGCCATGTTAAATTGGTACATGCTTCTTAAACTGACTTCTTCTTGTACTAAGGAGGTGCCGGCAGCGATCACCGCACAGAATACATTAACTTCATGATATTCCTGCTCCCTGAACGTTTAGAATACTAAAATAAATACTTGATATAATTTTCATGATGAAATGCATTAAATCATCTATTAATCATGTGGGGGCACAGTGGCGTGGAGGTTGCACTGCTTCCTCGCAGCAAGGGGGTCTCGGGTGTACCCTGCCTTGAATTTGCATGTTTTTCTGGTAGGTTTACTCAGCGTGCTTCAGTTTCCTTTCAAATTTATGTAGAATGTGGGGTTTTGTTATGCTATATTGACCCTGCTAGTGTATGTTTTGCTCGTATTCACCCTGCAATGTGCTGGCGTTCAGGATTTGCTCCTGCCTCGCACACAATGCTTGTTGGAATGGGCACAACCCTGAATGGATGGCATAATTAAACATGTATAACAAAGATTTTTTTAAAGTTCTGAACACTCCGTGGTCTAAGTTTATAACTAGTTTTAATTTCACAAAGACGTTTATCAAGGGAGCGACACTACCATGCATGTTTAATACCTGCTTTAATGCATTTCATCCTGAAAATGATATCAAGTACAGTGATCCCTCGCTATATCGCGCTTCACCTTTCGCGGCTTCACTCCATCGCGGATTTTATATGTAAGCATATTTAAATATATATCGCAGATTTTTTACTGGTTCGCGGATTTCTGCGGACAATGGATCTTTTAATTTCTGGTACATGCTTCCTCAGTTGGTTTGCCCAGTTGATTTCATACAAGGGACGCTATTGGCAGATGGCTGAGAAGCTAGATTGCTTACTTTTCTCTTTCTCTTGCGCTGACTTTCTCTGATCCTGACGTATGGGGATTGAGCAGGGGGGCTGTTCGCACACCTAGACGATACGGACGCTCGTCTAAAAATGCTGAAAGATTATCTTCACGTTGCTATCTTTTGTGCAGCTGCTTCCTGAAACGACATGCTGCACAAAAGCTCGAAGGGCACGTATTGATTTTTGACTGAAAAACAAACTCTCTCTCTCTCTCTCTCCCCCTGCTCCTGACGGAGGGGGGTGTGAGCTGCCGCCTTCAACAGCTTTGTGCCGCGGTGCTTCGCATACTTAAGCCAAACAGCCCTATTGATTTGTTTGCTAGAGATTGTTTTCTCTATCTATGTGACATTCTGTGCTCCTGACACGCACTCCTTTGAAGAGGAAGATATGTTTGCATTCTTTTAATTGTGAGACAGAACTGTCATCTCTGTCTTGTCATGGAGCACAGTTTAAACTTTTGAAAAAGAGACAAATGTTTGTTTGCAGTGTTTGAATAACGTTCCTGTCTCTCTACAACCTCCTGTGTTTCTGCGCAAATCTGTGACCCAAGCATGACAATATAAAAATAACCATATAAACATATGGTTTTTACTTCGCGGATTTTCTTATTTGGCAAGTGGCTCTGGAACGCAACCCCCGCGATGGAGGAGGGATTACTGTATATATCTTCGCATTCTAAATTTTCAGAGAGCAGGAATATAATGAAGTGAATGTATTCTGTGCGGTGATCGCTGCCGGCGCCTCCTCTTAGTGTGGAGGAAGTCAGTTTAAGAAGAATGCAGTGATTAACAACTGGGTCGGGGAACACAACACAAAACATTTAATGTGCTACATTGACTTATGACGGGGTTTGAGAAAATCTAGTAAATTACATTGATTTTAGAATGAAATTTAGTTTACGACATTCATCTTTAACTATAAAATAAACTATGAGAATAAAGTGGAAATGTCGACTTTAATCTCGACATAAACGGCGAGAATAAAGTGGAAATGTCGAAAATAAAGTCAACATGTCGACTTTATTCTTGACATATATTTTTTTTTTTCTTCCGTGTCTGTATTTTTTTTTCTTCACTGTGGCCCTAATACGATTCCGTAGGGCTATACCACAAATAGCATTATAAATGCAAGTTGCAGTTTTATTATTTATGTATATAGCTTAGCTTGCCAGAAGTCTGTATGACCATCAGTATCAAGTGACTCCGTGAGAACCCTAACTACAAAGAGGACTATTTCATTTATGTTAGGTAGAATGGCCAGAGGGGACTGGGCAGTCTCGTGGCCTGGAACCCCTACAGATTTTATTTTTTCTCCAGCTTTCTGGAGTTTTTTTTTTCTGTCCACCCTGGCCATCGGACCTTACTCCTTTTCTATGTTAACTAATGTTGCCTTATTTTAATTTCTTATTTTGTCTTTTATTTTTCTTTTCTTCATTTTGTAAAGCACTTTGAGCTACTTTTTGTATGAAAATGTGCTATATAAATAAATGTTGTTGTTGTAAGGTCCATATTAATGCAATTTGCCTAAATGATGGTTCAGTTGGTAAAGATGTCATCACCAAGTTGCACTTGTTTTATTTTATTTTTATTTGGTGAATACTGTGTAATGCAACTGGGCTTGAAGTCTTGAAGTAATACAGTAGTATTATTACTGAAGTTGTACTATTATTTATTTTATTGTTATTATTTATTATTTTAAATATTATGCAGTTTAATGATGGTAAAGTTGTTTAAAAAGTCACTTTAACATGTCAGTGGACAGATTGTTAACATTAACAGAAAGTGTAGTTGGTTTACAAAAAATATTTACTCTTTACAGTAATCCCTCGCTACTTCGCGGTTCACTTTTCGCGGATTCACGACTTCGCGGGTTTTTAAATACAAGTGAATGCCCGCCTATCGCGGAAGTTATGTTCCAGACCCATCAGCAACAGGAGAAAATCCGCGATATAGAAAGACCATATAAATAAACATTTTTATAGTTTAAGCCTTAAAATACCCATCCCACATGCTTTAAACACGTAAACTTATAAAACACACTTTGTTAACACATATGATATGTGGATGTCGGGCTAAGGATATGAGTAACATCTCACTATTATAAAACAGTTTAACTTCACGCAAGACAAGACAGTGAGACAGGAAAATTGGTGATGTACAGGCTTTTAAATTATTGACAGGCAGAGCGACAAGCAGCACAAAGCCAGCACAAAGTCCACTTCTCCTTAGCGTTCATTCAGCTCCCCACCCCCTTGACAATGCGAACTGCGCCTCCGGGGAGGGGGGTTTGAGCGAACGTGCGTTCAGCCCTCACACACGCACACACACACTCCTCCTTCTTCTGAATGCACAGAGCGACAAGCAGGCATTTTGGCAGAAGCAGCATAAAGTCCATTTCTGCTCAGCGTGAGTTCAGCTGCCCCCTTCACAAAGCGAGTGCAGACACATTGACGTCTGATCGCTGCGTGCAGTGTGCAGTGTTGGTCTGCGGTGTTTAAGAATGTAGAAAGTGTTTAAGAGCATAGGAAGTGTTTATAAGAGTGTGGGAAAGGTTAACAAGAGAGTGAGAAAGGTTTATAAGAGTGTGGGAAGGGTTTATAAAGCCTTAAAATATGTATAAATAACAAAATAAATATAGGTCACTACTTCGCGGATTTTCACCTATCGCGGGGGGCTCTGGAACATAACCCCCGCGATAGGTGAGGGATTACTGTATTCCTTTTCTAAGTCATGTTCAGTGCAATACAACTTTTGACAAGCACCTCTGGATATTTTACTAAGTCTAAATGCCTCTTTGGATGGTTGAAAATATGTTGTCAAAATTTTTGTTTAAGTTGTTTGCAAAATTTGTTCAATAAAAAGGTTCTATTTTTTGACTGCAACTGTCATGCAATGTGATTCCTTCTCTTCATTAGTGCCACCCCCTTGAAAACTATCACTTTATGGGGCCATGCAAACCTGTATTAATACTTGTGTGCACATTATAATGTTTTTTTTTTGTACAATTCTCATGACAGTGGAATAGGTTATTTTTAGCCAGTCTACTGCAGTAATTGCAGTGGAAAATGTGGTTAACATCCACTCATGCATGGGAAAAAATACCGTTGAATACTGGTATAATTTTGAAAAATACCGTGATATATAATTTTGGTCATACCACCCAGCACTAACTGCACAATTATAATTCATAGCTAAATCAGATAAAAGGCTGCCAAATTCAGTCATGAACAATGAATAAGGCTCTGTTTGTCTTTTAAACTAGCCCTACAATTGTGTCGGGATCTGTTTTAATATTTAAAATGAGTGCCTCAAATGATGTAAGTTTGCCTTAATTTTTAGAAACAGCTTTGATTTGGCCACAATGAATTAGTCCATGAGTTACGTCCTTGACCAGTATCTCTAGGTTTATGATAGAATGTATATCTGTTTGGTGATATATTTTTTTGTTTTAATTTGAATTAAATTACTGTTACAGGTTCCCCTGGTGGAGGGTCTGCTTTTATATCTCTCTAATTATGTGCCTTATTTTTGGTTTTCAAGTTATTTAGTGTTTGCATGAAGACTTTAATTTTTTAATTTATAAGATGCTCCATTAAAGGGATTCTGTGTTACAGATACAGGAGAGTAACAGGTGGGATAAAAACAGTCTGTGATTTCAGAGCACAAGGATGTGAGCTTCAGTTGTGCTCTGATTAGTCAACCAAACAGTTTTGCTGCCAATTTTTGGTATAAAACAAAAGATCCCTTCCTGTGAAGAAACCATCTCTCCTGAAAAATCCATAAATTATCCCAGTTGTTCACAAAGGCTATGCTTTTATTTGTACCCCAGGAACCTTGTGTATCGCCTTGCATAGAATCCACATTACTAACCGAGAATGCTAAAGAATGCCATGGGCCGTAGCCGCAAAAAGACGTACTGCGCAGGCGCCCCAAGAAATGAGGCGCCGCGAGAGGCGGCCGCGACCACAGAAAAAAGGAGTGAGCACAGAAAAAAGGAGTCAAACGCAGGCGACGCACACAGCGCCGCACGAAAGCCATTGCACATGAAACTAGCACACAAAAAAAAGAAGCTGCTCACGCCCCACAAATCCCACACCCACCTCCAAGCGCCCCCCAACCTACAAGCAGCGGACGGGACACACACAAAGAGGACGATTCAACAAGCCCCTGGCACACAAAAAGAAAGAAGATGCTCGCGCCCCACCAATCCCACCACCCCCTCCAAGCAACATCCCCCCCCAGACGCCGGCAAGGCACACAGCGCCGCACGAATACCATTGCACACGCAACGGGACGCACACAAAGAGGAGGATTCAACAAGCTCCTACCACACCAAAAAAAAGAAGCCGTGACCGCCACACCAAGCCCATTACAGACGAAACAGGACAGACTACGGACATGGCACACGAAACGTTCACAACAACGACGATTCAGACCCACAAACACACTAACATCAATAAGAAGTGACACCCAAAGCCCCATTTCTAAAGGAACCGTCCGCAGACACCTGCTAAACGAATGCGCCACTTAGCTGACAACACGTTCAATAATGAGTACACTATTGAGGAAAATTCATTGGGATTAATGAATGTCATTTGCAATCATTGTCATTCACTTAACTTCCCTGAAGAAACAACTGGCAATACAAGTAATGAATTTACACGTTGTTGTCAAAAGGGTCAGATTAGACTGCCTCCTTTACATTCATATCCTGAATATCTACAGAAGCTTCTAACTAACGATGTACCTGAAAGTAAAAACTTTATGAACTGCATTAGATCCTACAATAGTTCATTTGCTTTTGCATCTACTGCAATAAATATCAGGCCACCAAAAGGCAATGGCCCATACTGCTTTCGCATATGTGGACAAATATTGCATCGCATTGGAACGGTGCACCCTGAAACAAATCAACAACGCAAATATGCACAAATCTACACACAAAGCCCCATTTCTAAATGAACCGTCCGTATTAAACATACGTCATCTCAACACGTTCACACTATGCAGCATAGGTGGATCTCATTACAATAAGGCACTATTAACCGTTCAACCGCAGAAAAGGCTCCATATTAACAGTGAGTGCGATCCTCCTTATTACTTATCCATATTTCTCACGCTCAAGAACAAACAAGTCATGAATTCACGATCACAGGTACAAAACGATACGGCTCGGATAACGGGACCAAACACAATTCACACTATGCAGCATAGGTGGATCTCATTACAATGAGGCACTATTAACCGTTCAACCGCAGAAAAGGCTCCATATTAACAGTGAGTGCCCGTCCGTATTAAACATACGTCATCTCAACACCTTCACACTGCAGCATAGGTGGATCTCCTTACACTGAAGCACTATTAACCGTTCAACTGCAGAAAAGGCTCCATATTAACAGTGAGTGCGATCCTCCTTATTACTTATCCATATTTCTCACGCTGAAGAACAAACAAGTCATAAATACACGATCACAGGTACAAAACGATATGGCTCGGATAACGGGACCAAACACACGAACCCGCATGAAAAAACAAAATACACGGCGGCGCTTACAACGCGCTTCTGAACCTCCGGAAGAAAAAATGTCTCGGCTCCAAAAACGCAAAGCTCAACTAACACATTATCAGAAACGAGCGCATATGGACAGACACACTGAACGTAGATGCATACAGCACGCGTCTCAAAGTGCTGCATCGAAACAGGCACGGATTCAAAACGAAACACCTCCCGCCTCAGACATACAGAAACGGCAGCGAAGGGACAAAATAAATAAAGGTGGCTGACAACACGTTCAATAATGAGTCCACTATTCAGGAAAATTCATTGGGATTAATGAATGTCATTTGCAGTCATTGTCATTCACTTAACTTCCCTGAAGAAACAACTGGCAATACAAGTAATGAATTTACACGTTGTTATCAAAACGGTCAAATTAGACTGCCTCCTTTACATTCATATCCTGAATATCTACAGAAGCTTCTAACTAACGATGTACCTGAAAGTGAAATCTTTATGAACTGCATTAGATCCTACAAATCGATATCCACTATGAACATTAACAGTGGCACTGCACATGACATCCGTCTCGCAAAACTGTTAATTATTGATGAATGTACAATGGCATCCACTCACTTACTCAACACCATTCATAAACTTCTACAAACGTTTATGAATAATAATGTTCCCTTTGGAGGAAAGGTACTTTTATTACGAGGAGATTTTAGACAGTGCTTAGCTATTGTTCCACATTCCATGCGCTCAGCTATTGTTCAGTGCACCTTAAAATACGCAGACAATTGGCATTGCTTTCAAAAGATACAGTTAGTACAAAACATGCGATGTCCACATCCAGATCATAAAAATTGGTTATTACAACTGGGAGATGGTACACTCACCAATACAGATAGACTTCTCCCAGATATTATTACAATTCCTCAAGCCTTTATCTGCGCCGACTTAGTTACAGACAGATTTGGAACAGCAATCTCATTAGACCAAATGCCCCTTTTAACACAACGCACTATATTATGTCCAAAAAATATTAATGTGGAAAACATAAATACCCAAGTCATTGCATTACTTCCTGGAGAGACACAACTCTTTCTAAGCTCTGACAAACTTGACTCTGATCACGACAATAACCATCTTCATTGACCTTACAAGTTCTGACCTGGAATTACCTTTTACACTTAAACGGCGTGTGCAAAGAAATTTTCCAATAAACCTTTACACTGTGCCACACACTTTATTGTTTGCTTTCTATTTGCATCATCTACACCTTCACACTATTCTATATCTCATTCATACATCACGCTCTTTCTCATTCCCAACAAAGGGGTTGGCGAGCGAAGCGAGCAGGGGGCGGAGCCCCCTAGTTCAAACTAACACATGATGTACAGACAAAACTTACAAATGTCTGTACACAAAACAAATTCTGATTCATAAAACTGTGCATAAGCAAAGTTCCACACACTTTCCCTTTATAAATCCCAATCGACATGAATTTTAATAAACATGCACACGCTTACAGCTCCACAATGACTCCTCCCAGAATTTCACATATTTGATTATGTAAATCAATGTAAATAGCTGCTTCCGTTCAGTGTTTTCTTAAAAGACAATGGCAACGGCACTTGGAGAAAAAAAAAAAAAGAAATTTGGCAAATGAGAAATAAAGGTCCTGTTTAGTGAAGTGGAGGCAAGGAAAAATGTACTATTTGGTGGCTTAATTAGTGGTATAAGCAACCAAAGGAAATTAATGGAGTTGGGGAGTGTGGCAAAGGCACTGAAAATTTCAGGTTCAGAAAGTTGCATGCTGCCTGAAATAAAAAGAAGTGGTCAGACATCTAAGTCAGTATAAATAGGTGAGTGTCATACAGAAGTATAGTAGGGTTACAGAGAAGGAAAAAAGATAGGGACACAGTGAAGAAAAAAAGGTCTGTGTCTTTCAACTTTAATCTTGAAATTTCCACTTATACCTCGTAGTTTATTTTGTCATAAACTTCATCTTAAAATTAATGTTTAATTTACTAGAGTTCCCCATTGTAACTAAAGTAACACTCTAAATGCTTCGCATTCCAAGCTTTTCCCTACCCACTCGTTAATCACTACATACTTCTTGAACATGTTTTCTCTTATGCTTACTAGAGCACAGTCAGTTTGTGTAAATACTGCCATTGTTGCTGTGTAGTTGTTAGGCTGTTAACTAGGCTTAAAAATTGGAGGTGTGTGTTGCATGACTTTATCACGGTGATGGGATAAAGGTCGGAATTACACAATTCGATTCATCTGAGTATTCAGAATACTTCAAAGAACTTGAAGTGTGACTTTAATTATAATATTAATTTGATCTTCTGGTTTTGACTTGTTTTGATTTTCTGACTTCGATTCATTTCTCTTGTGTTGATTCATAAATAGTACTCTGCTTCCTGTTCTTCCAAATTATGCAACATACTTTTTGAAATTTCAGTTTCATATTTTAGGCGCTGTTTAAAATATTCATTTTCTTACTTCCTGACTTAAGCCTTCGCTTGCTTTTCTAACTTCAACTCCTGAACTTTAATTACAAACAGTTTTTGACTGCTTGTTCATGTGCAGTCATTATAGAAAAGTACCACAGAGGATGAAATTTTCTAAATGTCAAAACACTTTAGAAGCCAATATTGCACATGGACAGTGAATAAAATATTGCTGAAAATATGCTGTTTTTCATCAAGGCAATAATCCAAAGCAGATACTACATATCATTCTTGTAAATATACTAGTTGGAAGATTAAAATTGACTCTTCTTTACCATTTTTATCTCCCGCTGTAATATAAATCACTAAGTTGAAACAATGGGAAAATAAAATACACCTAACTTGTCTTGCATTGCTTTGTTTAGCAAATGTTATGCGTACTATTACCATCAGTGAGATAACAAAAGGGAATTGATTACCAGTGACGCATTCTTTCAGAGGTAATTTTAAAGCCAGCAACTCCGTATTTTCCTCATCACAATTCTATTCTGCCAAAGACAGCATTTTTGAAAAGGAAATGCACCAGTGTGGGTTTCCTATTTCAGCAAATATTTCTGGCGGCATTGTGCTTACAACAAAACTTAAAGCGTGAACTTCAGCTTATGGAGAGAGTTATGAAACATACTGTTTGTTAGAAATATATATTATTTCCCCTTACTTTGCATTATTTTGTGATAGTGATTACTATGAAAAGAATATATAAAATAATGACTGTAATGCATCATTTTATTTTCTTCACAATCGTTTTTGATATTGTTCACTTTGAAAGTTACTGTACAAATGAAAGACTGACATTAATGTTAATGTTTCCATGAAAGTTCCAATTTAAAATTTGATTTTTTTTTTTATATTTTAAAGCAGTTTGTCTCACTGGAATGTAAAAAATGATGCATGTCATATACTGTAATTTAAAAAAATGTAAATATAGGGTGGTCCAGATCTAACTATGCAATTATTGCATTGCATTAAAAGTTGCATAATTAGATCTGGACCACCCTGTAGAATTATCAATAATCCCTGTATAAGATTAAGCAGGTTTGAAAATGTTATGTTCTAAGCCACTTAATCCTAATTAAACTTCCTTGCATGTTTATTTCTTTTGATTTTTTGTTTTATTAATGGTTTTTATTTTAATGTTTTTAATTTTCTTATTTATACTAAGGTATTTTGATTCAGATCGTAGCTCTAAACATATTTTAAATGGTAATAATTCAGTATAAGAAAATACTTTTAATACATAATTATTTTATTTCCTGAACTGTTTTCTCATTTTTCTCAAAATGAAATGTCTGTTTTTATTAGGCTTCATTGTTTCTTACCATGAGTTATTATTTTTATGTTTTAGAATGTCTCATTACACTGATGAGCCACGATTTACAATTGAGCAGATTGATCTCCTGCAACGATTGCGGCGGACTGGAATGACAAAACATGAAATTCTGCATGCTTTGGATACACTTGAGAGGCTTGATCGTGAGCATGGAGACAAGTTTGGTCGCAGAGCTTTGTATGGTACTGGTGGCACAAATACAACGGTTTCTGTTAGTAATGTAACAGCTTCATCCTCGACTACCACTACTGCAACACAGACTCAATACCGTGTTCTCTCACCTTCTCCAAGCAACAGTTATGACATTTCTCCTCCCCCAAGTACTGCAACAACCATTCATAATGGAAGAGAGAGTCTGCCCGCTACCCCAAATGGCAAGCTATCACCTAACAGATACACAGTCAGTAGTGTCACTCAACGATCATTCAGCTTTGAGACCACAGAAGATGATTTAGACATTGATGACAAAGTAGAAGAACTAATGAGGTAATAGCAATAAAATCATTATATGTAGCAATTATTACCATTAGTCACAGCATGTGATATACAATGCCTTGCAGAATACTCAAGACCATTAACAGTTTTTTAATATGGCTTCATTTCAAATAATTCTTACACATCTTCTTCCAATCTGTATTTTTATACAGATTGCATGCTATAAAATATGTTCAGAATCACTTCCTTGTAGTTTTTGGCTTTGTTTTAGGGATGATTCAATCAGGTTTTTTTTTTTTAAGCTGATACCAATCACTGATTTCATGTCCCTTGATTGGTTGATTCCAATACCAATTCTGACTTTTTTTTTTCCTTTCTTTATCCTTTAAAATGTTCACAGTAAGCTCCTGGATAACCAGACACATAGAAACCTTATGTCCTATATTAAAGTGTTGACTTGGGCATTTTTATAATTAAACTATAGACCACAGATGTTAACTGTTCATTTTTTAAATGAATGATTTCTTAAATAGTACTGTACTAATAAAATATGTACAAAAATATTTATCAATAATATATACAGCATAAACATGCTTAACAAGTTTATAAGTAAAAGGCACATTTTGCTGTTAAACAAGTGTATGATTACTAAGGAGCAATTTCAAATTTGTCTTTGTCTCTTTCCAATTACCTGGCCTTCTGCATCCTATAGTAAGTTATAGTAATGCAAAGTTTGCAACTTTGTGGAATGAAATCGCATACCACAGCAAAGTGTTAATTTACAGTATTAAAATATGCCAGTCATTAATTGCTATTAACTAGTATTCTATTCATTAAATGTGTTTAGTTTTTGTAGTTCCTTTTACAGTATTGTAAAATGTATTAAATTTTAAGATAAAATATTATTTTTACTTTAAATCGGGTATTTTCCTGCCTTCACACTTCAGAAAATAATTTATTTTTTTATTTTCCTTCAGTTTTATTTTAACAATTTCAGAGCTTTTCTGGGATGACATTCATTGTGAAATACACTATATTAAATCAAATTATTTTACTCCTTTTAATATGAGAGATAATAAAAGGAAAAGTCCAGCAGTGAGTTCTGGAAGAGCCAGCTTCTAGCTAAATAGCTGACTACTACACTGGTATTGGTTGGCTACTTTTATGGGGAAAATTTATGGTAACTAGTTTCCCTTTATAATGTTAATGTTAATTTATTCAGTCCATTAATCAATCTATTTCTCCTCTGATTTTCTTGACCAATAAAATTACACACAGTCAGTACCATACTTCATACTTTGTTTTTCATAAAACAAGAAACACATGCAGAAGGTGATTTTTTGTCAAGTTTCCATCAACACATATCCAAATATCCAAGTGATGGATACGACTCCATCCATATCTCTATGTATGGGGTATATTTAAGCCAGAAATTCCAAGGGTGTATCCCACATTTCTGGCAGTTACTTATTTTATATTTTCTCCAGGTAGATTACATTGCCTTCCATGTTGCTTGAGACAAAGACACATGTAATTCAGACTTGATTAAAGTACTCTTTGCAGACTTTAATTTAAGGGTATTTGCATACATTTTGTTCAGAGCATGTAGAAATTGCAACACTTTTTATATATGGTCTCCCCATTTTAGGACACCATAATGTTTGGGACATAGCAGTGGTAAGTATATTAAAGCCAAAGACCTATTACACATGGTTTAATGTAATAATAAAGGAATATCCTGCAGTCCTTTGAAAGCAAAAATGACTTTTGTTAATTGCAGTTTTCTTTGCACTGTGTAATTAGATCATAAATAAAAATACATTATCTGTGCCAGCTCTGTGAGCGTGACTTGCAATAGTTTTTGTAGCATCATGTATTTGAATATGGTAGTAAAAAGGTATACCAAAATGAAATTTGCATTCATCCTCTGACTATAATGGACAAGGCTACAGATACCCTTTCAACAATCCATTCATTTTCTATCCTGCCTATCCAGTTTAGTGTTGTGAGTAACAGATTCTTATCTGTTATCTGTTGGAACAAGAACTTTAAAATCTAAACAAGTTTCAGAATGTGTGACTATCTCTGTACATGTGCTTGGTTCTGAACTGTTGTTCCAATCTCATATGAAAATTGTTTTGCAAATCTGCCATTTTATTAACTTTAGAACCAAGGTTATCATAGTTTTGCATTTTTATACTCGTATTTATTGAACTTCAGTGTGTGATACAACAAATGTGGGGTTTATAATCTTGTAGGGATTTTAGCATAGGGTTTATAAAGAATGGTATCATCATAAACTACCTAATGTATCTTAGCATGTGTATATTGTAAATATATTCTGACAGTTTATGTCCAGTAACTGAAAAATACTGCTTAAAACTGCTTTAAACACAGTTATATATGTGCAGTTGTCTTAGATCCAATATAATTGAGGATATTTCCATTTAAACAAACTCTTTAGAGCTGTTTTTGTAACAGCCTGCTTTTAAAGTCTTTTTTTGTCAGTGAACCACTTTAAGTTTGTAACATTTTCTATTGTAAGATTGTATATTTGCATTATTAGCTGGTTAAGTAATATTACTGAACAGTAATATTTACAGGATAAGTCAAATTAATTCAAATTTCAAATGTCAGAAACTCATGGTGCTTTAATTTTCCAACTCTGTTCCTTCTTATTTTTACGTTTGTCCCAACTTTAAAGCTTACAGTGTGAAACTAAACCTGTCAGTTATACTTGAATCCTTTATTTTAAAACTACTGCCTTTGTTTTGACTTTTTCATTTTTTCCTATGTGAGTGATCACATTATGTTTTTGCTTATGTCTGTTGAAAGATGATACAAAGAACACAGATAAAGAGTTGAGGTACCACCTTGTTAACCCCATATAATTTGACTGGTTTTATGGAAATAAGCACAAAATTTGTTGCTGAGATGTCTTTACAAACAAAACAGAACTGGGTGTAGAAAGATGGTAGGAAGGGGCAGGTCCAGGAGAATGGACACAGAAGATGACGTCCGTGATGGACGGGCCGTGAATCATCCGGGTAACTACATTCACTAGAGCACTTAAACTGCCTCCCATACGCATGTGGGTGACACAACACAATCATCCCTCACACCCCATCCACCCAAATTCAAACCCCAGACCCGTTGGTTCAGATGGCCCAAACCAAGAGGTCATGAACCCACAAAAAAGGCATAAGCGCTGGCATGCAGGGCACCCCGAATATAAAGGACTTTGAACTGGTAAGGCTGGAAGTCTAGAAACCACTGTTTGACTTGCGGGTTCGACATGTTATGCACACGTTATGGAGACAAGCGCGAACTCATGGCCTAGGAGGTAGTACCTGAGTTGGTTAATAACCCACTTGATTACCAGGCGCAATCAAGCAAGGTGCCAACGTTATGGCAATCTTTAGGTCATGAAATGCAGCCTCTGTGTTTGCATTCCATACCACCATGTTGGGGGATCGCTTTTTTGTTAGGTCCGTCAAGAGCGTCACTCTCTCAGAGAACCAGGAACAAATCGGCAGTGATACCCAACTAACCCTAAGAAGACATGGACCTGCCAATTGGGTTTTGGGAAGAGCCATTTCATAATGGCATCAAGTTTTGAATGTGTGGCTGCACTGCACTCCTGTCCATGAGGTAATTTAAATGCTTAGCTGTTCTTAGCACTTTTTGATAGCACTTTTTACGGTTTATCCACAAGCCAGCTTTACCTAAGCACTGGAGTACAGCTCCGACATGCTGTAGGTGTTCCTTCCATGTCCAGAATAGATAATGTCATCATCAAGGCATGCAACAGTTGTTGTGGGGCTGTAGCACTCTGTCCACCACACGCTGGAAGGTCACTGGAACCCCATGCAACCCAAATGGAAGGACACATTACTGCCAGTGTCCAGTAGTGAGACTGGACAAGGGATTGTAACTTTCCTCAGTCACACCAAGGCGTGACGTTGATCTCACGTTCCACTTTTGTACGTTTTGCCTCTGGGAGCCCGTACCGTTGTTCTTGGACAACTACCCCTGACTCTGTCACAATTTCACGTGCAATCAAAGAGGTCCTACCGGATCTTTCACTCACCACCTCCGGGACAGACAAGATGACTGCCTTGAGTACCTGTCGCTGTTTGGCTGTCAAATCAGAGCCAAAGTTAAGGACTGATTTACAAGCCAAGTAAGAACGGGGCTGATTGGAGTGAGTTCTTCCACGGGTTCAGCAAGTTGTCATGATATAGTAACTTTGTATAGATGTAATTTCTTCCATTATTTTAAACATTACTTTGTTAATAGGGATGTCTTACAGGTTTTCTCATTGATTTTGTCACTGCTTCACAATAGGGGTGTTTGGGCTTTCTCACTAGTTTGTCCTCACTTTTAAAGGGGGTGTTCATTACTCATTTACTTAATTTTCACCATGGCAACAACTTTGCTGGCTCCTTTAAGATGAGGCAAAAGCCTCACGTGCTCAAGCATTAAGCCAGGTCTAGTTAACCCTTTAGTTACCTTCAGTCCTTTTCCTTATGTTTTAATTAGTTCATTATCACAACTTCGTATAAGTATATACTTGTAATAATTTTAAAGATTATATATTAACAAAGAGTTCTATAGGTCAAAGGGTCTTACAATGTCAACCCCTATGCATTCAAATTGGATGTCCACAAGAGGTATGAAAACCAAGGGAGCAAGGTCCGAGGGTGGGGAGGCGGGGTGGGTAGTACTGCCACGGATAACACTCTGGGCATGAAGCACAAAGGCGGTGGACCTTCCTCATAGATCCTTGGCCAGTAAAATTTGAGCTTGATATGCTCAATCATTTTTTCAGCTCCCGGATGGGCACCTAGGAGATGAGTGCGAGTTAGCTTGTAAACTCACTGCTAGAAGGTTTTCAGGACTAGCAACAGTGACCTTATCTTATCCCCTTGTTCTGTTGCGTGTTGTTTCGAATCATCGTTGATAAAACAATGCTGCCCCAGTGGCATGGGATGTTCAGTACTTTGTCCATTTTGCAGAACAACTGCATTTTTGGCAAACTTCATACGTTGTCCATTTATCAGAACAAATGCATTTTTGGCAAAATTAAGGGAATCATTTCCCACTGTTCTCATTTTAAACAGGCCAGTGTTTTCTGAAATTGAAAGTGCAGAGTAATTAGAGAAGGTAAGTGTGGCATCAGCCGCGTCGCACTGGGTGGTCACTGTGGCGACGTTTATTTCGGCGGGGAAGCGCTTTTTCCTCGCTTCCCACAGCAGCACAGTACAAATAAGGAAAAGAGCAAAATACACTGTTCACAATCCCTTCTTCTTTGTCGTCCGCCTCCACTCCTACTCTTTTTTTGTTCCTTATTTCGCCTTATACAATTTCTTGTATTAGGAATTTGTTAGTTTTCGCGTACCCTTTGAGGTCAGAGTGCAGGGTCAGCCATTGTACAGTGCCCCTGGAGCAATGACAGATTAAGGGTCTTTCTCAAGGGCCCAGTAGAGTAGGATCTCTTTTGGCAGTGACAGGGATTCGAACCGGCAACCTTCTGGATACTAGCACAGATCCTTAGCCTCAGAGCCACCACTCCGTCCGAGCTCTTCCTCCTGACTCTGGCTCCCCGAATGGAGTTAAGCGGCTCCTTTTAAACAGACCCTAGTAGTGTTCCAGGTGGCTCATTAATTGGACCTGGAATCATTCCCAGGTGTGGTGAAAGCCCCATATAGGGCTCTGCAGCTCCCCCTGGAGCCCCCACGGAACCCATCAGGGCTGTGCCACACTCCAACTCCCAGTGTGCCCTGCAGGAATCCATGATGCCACAGCCACCCCAGAGGGCTGCCCTCTAGCGCCCCTTGGGAGGTAGTGCCCTGCCAGTGCTCTCTCCCCCGGTTCTTCCAATCAGCTGTCTTCCTGGCCAGGTAATGGCCATGGCTGCCCATCACACCACATGAATTCTTGTTTGAGCCAGCTGTGAGCATCCTGTGCAGACAGCTTGGGATGGGCTTACCCTGTTTATAACGAGGCCCACAGAATCTCCAAGATTGGATTGTGTTGTTCTGCTTTTGATTTTCAACCAATCTTGCCCCAGTATCATTGGGTAAGGTGTATTACACAGGACTGCCACCTGTATTGTGCATGTGGTACCATAATAGTTGATGACATGTGAATCGGACCTGTACTACCGAGTTTTCCCATGTTTGCAGGTTAGACTGGTCATACTGTGATTCCACTCTCACAGGAGTACATGAATGGTGAGCAGCAATGGAAGTATTGCTGCTGGACTCGATGAGTGCAGTAATTTTATGGCCATTCACTACTAACACTCCTGTTCAAGGAAGAGATAAGGAGTTAACAACAGCACAGTACCTTCCTCCTCTTGTCCTGCAATCCATTGGCTCATCAAGGTGTGGGCAGTTGAGGTTAGTGTGCCAGGCACCCTGTACTTGAAACATCAGAGGGGTGGTGTGTGCTTCTTCTTTGCCCATGCCGCAGGCTCAGTATTCTCGGGTTGGCTCTGAGTTGGTGAGCAGACTGTTCAGCATACTCAATTTGCAGGGCCGCCCTGTGCCATTCGAGGGTCTCAATGAGGGTATCCAAGTTCTTAAGGTTTTGCCACCGGACTGGCCTAGAAGGCTGCTCAGGGTCTAATTTCCACTCCCTACATACTCTTGCCAGCTGGTTCGGGGTGATGCCGTATGTCTTTAACACCTCGGCTTTAACTTGATCATAATTGGCAGCAGCCTGCTCATCAAGGGTCTTAGAAGTTTTGCCACACTTCGCCCTTCAGTAACGGTGCCTGTATGTTTGCCCACTCCTCTCGCTCCCAGCGCTGTACAGGAAAATAAGTTTCTATATCATCATCCGCATGAAGCAGTAACAATATAAAGGATGGAGCTTGTGACTGGTCATGTTGGAGAGCCACACATGCTTGATTCTGTTTCTCATGTTCCCCTACCTGGACACTTAGGGACTGGAGCTTGGCAGCTATGGTAGTGATGATGGTGTTCAGGTCTTGCTGTTTTGTCATCTCTCAGCACGACTACGCCACTGTAAAATAATACAAAGAACACCGACAAAGAGTGTTGGTAACCCTGTATACTTTAACAGGTTTTATGGAAAAATCACACAATTAGTTGTGGAGATGTCCAAAACAGAACTGAAGTAGGAAGCTGGTTTTCTGGGTGATGAGGAAAGATGTATTAATGAACTCTTTATGCTGTTTCTCTCTTAACTGCTCTGCTTTCCTGACCACTAAGAACTGTTCAATCTAGAAAACTCTGCTTACTGAATATCCGCTGCTGATTAAATTCTTACATTCTTGTCAGCTCCTACAGCTGCTTGTGCTTGATCAGCACCTTAACACTAGATGCATGTGTATGTGCCATGAAGGCCTTCTTTTTACTGCTTTAAAGTTGGCCACCACCTTTCCAACTACCGCTGCTTACTGTCCTGGCTCACTGATATTAGTCTGAATACAAATAACAAGAGCATGTACAAGTAACTTTTCCAAATGCTTCCCCAAATATTCAGCTGCTTTTGCTCCTGTACAGGTGAAAAAAAACAATAACAACATTTATTTATATAGCACATTTTCATACAAATAATGTAGCTCAAAGTGCTTTACATGATGAAGAAAAAGAGAAAAAAGACAAAGTAAGAATTAAAATAAGATAACACGAATTATCATAGAATAAGAGTAAGGTCCGATGGCCAGGGAGGACAGAAAAAACAAAAAAAAAAAACTCCACATGGCTGGAGAAAAAAAATAAAATCTGCAGGGGTTTCAGACCATGAGACTGCCCAGCCCCCTCTGGGCACACCCCAGGAAGGAAAAAGGAAATAATGTTTAAAATCCCTGCACAACTACTTAGCCACAACCAAAACAAAGAGCAAAAATTATTTTTAATTAACCCTCGCACAACAAAAAACGGAAACTCTCTGCCACATCTTTTTCATATACAAGGATGACGTTGTTTTATACATATAAAAGTAGACATGACTTCCCCATATTTTCAGTAGTAATCATTTTTTTATTGTATTTGCTTATATAAGTAAAGTGTTAAACTTAGTAAATATAACTTTTAATAACAATTACAATGAGTGTTATAAAATCAGCATATTGTATTTTCAAAATAATATCTTCACTTTTCAGAAGAGACAGCAGCATTATCAAGGAAGAAATCAAAGCATTCCTAGCCAACAGACGAATTTCACAAGCTGTGGTGGCACAAGTTACAGGTAAAGATTGAAATAATTTGATATTTTTCCAATAATTTATTCAGTCCTGTTTTTTCTATTTTTAATTTTTTGCACTCATTCTTGGCAATATTAGTGGTCCTGATGTACATGAAGCTGTCTCATTTGTCAAAACATTTCACAAAATATTTTATACTTTTTATTAAAAGGGAATATTACATTCATAAACGGTAAATGTATTTATTAGCTGAATATTGTAATTAGATTTTCACCCACATTTTTAATTTTTTTTTATTATTGATTAATATAGAAATATAAGGAATGAATTTAAAATCTACAACAATTCAATCAGCCACAATTACTGGAAATTTCATAGAATCAATCACATGCACATACACATACAAAGATAATAATGAAAGAACAATAAAAAAAAATAATTAAAATCGAATTATATTTTTGGAATGATATGTTCAATACTTTCTGGAATGGTCAGAAAATCGTTTCTGGTTTGTTTACATTTCATTTTTTTTGTTTATAAATATGAATTTAATTGATAGATAATGCAGTTCATATTTTGCAATGAGATGGGTTAAAAAAATCTTTAAATTAATTAAAAAGAACCACAAATTAAACAAAAATTACAGATTATGGAAGGTTTTCATAGTGAATAAAAAAATCACTACCGTGTCACATTAGTTTAAAAAGTGATGAAATAAAAGTAAAAAAAAAAAGTACTACTGTATCACCTTTTTTTATAAAAATAAAGAGTCTGATTAAGTCGTCAATCAGCTACAGGAAAAGGGACATAACTACAGGAGGAGTAGGTGGTGAAAACTGTAGAGGGGTAAATTTATTATATAATGCTACAAAAAAAATAAAGTATCCCATTTCCACATCATTGTAATCCCATTTCCACATCATTGTAAATAAATGTAAATTATGATGTAATAAAGGCTGATAATTTTATCATGTTAACTATTATAAATTAATAGCACTTTAATTACTTCAGTAATACAATTATGTGTGATCTTTGGATTTTGTGAGACAGTTTTGCTGTGAAGCTCGCAGTACAGAGGTGAAAAGGTCAAAATCACATGACTTAAACAGTCAGAGTAAAAAGTATTCTATTGGTTGAAGTGGCTACATCAACAAAGGACAAAGAATTGTGGGATATTGACATGCAAAGACACATGCTAATTAAAATATATTTGCATGTTGAGAACTTGAAAATAAAAATTTAATGAGCAACAGTGACTACACTGCTTATTTGAGTTTTCATTTCCGTTTTTTCAGCTCCATTGCTGTTCTGGCTGAAAATGAAATTGCAAATGATGTTATTTCACATTATGTTTAATTTTTGTAGCATTCTTATGTGTAGACTTTGAAATATAAATGGCAAAAGAGAGATTGCATTTTCATTTTGTATTTTTATTACCTCCCATATTTTAGGGTGGAGTATTCTTTTAAATTAAGGGTAGCAAAAATATTTAAGCAAATGGTTAAATTCTATTAATATACCAGTCAGCCACAACATTAAAACTAATGACTGGCGAAGTGAATCATATTGATTATCTCATTAAAATGACACCTGTAAATGGATGGGATGTGTATGACAGTCAGTTGTTAAAGGTCATGTGTTGGAAAATGAAAATTGGCAAGCATAAGGATCTGAGGGGCTTTGACAAGGGCCAAATTATGTTGGCTAGACAGCTGGGTCAGAGCATCTCCAAAATAGCAGGTTGTGTAGGATGTTCCTGTTATGCAGAGGTTAGTACCTAGCAAGAGTGATCTAAGAAAGGAGAACTGATAAACTGGCAACAGGGTACTTGGCGCCCAAGACTGAGAAACATAATTCTGGCCATGAGAGAAAGGTGTCAAAACACAGAGTGCATCATAACTTGCTGTATATGTATATGTATATGGGGCTGCAGCCTGGTCTGATGAATTACATTTTTATTTAGATCATGTGTGTGACTGGATGCATGTGCATCATTTTAAAGGGGGAACAAATGGAAGTCAGTGAAGGCAGTGTGATGCTCTGGGCAATATTCTGTTGGGAACTCTTGGGTCCTGGCATTCATGTAGATTTTACTTAGACACGTACCAACTGCCTAAAGATTGTTGCAGATTATGTACACCCCTTCAAGGCAGTGGTATTCCCTGATGGCAGTAGCCTCTTTCAGCTATAGGTCTTGTAGAGTCTATTCTTCGATGGGTCAGATCTGTTTTGACGACACGAGGGGACCTACGCAATATTAGGGAGGTGGTTTTAATGTTGTGGCTGATCTGTGTGTGCAATATTCTAAGCTTGGCATGTCCAGTATTACTTTTTAGTATTGCACTGATGCTTCTTGGCATAGAGTGTGTAAGTTAACAGCATATTGTCACATTTATCCTTTTCCACTCCTTGAGGATGACCTCCTTAAATGTCTTCAGTATTCCCCACAGGTGCTTATTAAGGTTGAGGCTGGGTGACATACTTGGACACACCAGCATGTTAACTTTTTTCTTCCTTATGAATGCAGCATTGGCCTTGGAGGAATGTTTAGGGTCATTGTCCTATTGAAAAATTGCCCTTTGTAGAGAGAAGGTGACATCTTTTGTCAACTTTCTTCTTCCTTATGAATGCAGCAGTGGCCTTTGAAGAGTATTTGGGGTCATTGTCATGTTGCAAAATTGCCTTGTGTGGAGAGAAGGTGAAGCACAGTTCTGCCACATCATCAGCATGCATACATCCCCATATAAGAACTCTTCAAAACCTGGCAGGATCTAATTAATAATATTTTAGAATAAACTCTTAAAGCTCTGAGGAAGTAGATTCGCTCCCTGTTTCTTTTTCTTCTCCATTTATCTGTATCCGCCTATTAAACTCTTCAATTTATTTATTTTTACTAGCTTTAAGTTTTAGTCCGTTGGCCATGCTCTCTTTCTCAGGGGTGGGGGTGGATTTGTATTCAGTCCTTCTTTTTTTTTTTTTTTTTTTTGTAAAAATTGACCGACAGTCAGTCCCCGGGTTATGTACGAGATAGGGACTGTAGGTTTGTACTTAAGTTGAATTTGTATGTAAGTCGGAACAGGTACATTATTTTAACAAATACGAAGGTTGTCTGGGTTCCGCACGGAATTTTATCGTTTGTCGAGTGTCAGCCTGTCGAAACCTGTTCTGCTGTGTAGAGGGATTATTCAAGTGGTTGCATGTTTTTGTTCAGATGTTTTGCTCCCTCTCTTCCTTCAGAATGAACATGAGAAGCAAACGAACTGAGAGTGCGCAGCCAGCGCTAGCGGCGAAGCTCCCGACTCTGTGCATGCGTGACTTTTGAGTGATGATTTTTTACGACTTTTCTGATGGTTTAATCCGCTCGGTGGAACGTACCATGTTTGCCATCTTTTTCAACATCGATGGCATTGTCGCGTCAATTCCGCTGATGGAGAGGAAAACTGTGACCTCTGAGTGGTACACCACTCAGTGCCTGCCTGACGTTTTTTCTGCGATGGCTAGAGGCCGGTCCAAGAACTTGCGAAGGCACTTTTTGCATCATGACAATGCGCCAGCCCACACGGCTAATGCGACGAAGCATTTCATTGAAGACAGTGGTGTCAACGTTTTGAACCCGCCACCCTACTCGCCTGATCTTGCACCATGTGACTTTTGGCTCTTCCCGAAGGTGACAGAACCCCTGTGAGGCCACAAGTTCATAAACTCGAGAGGAACTGATTGCAGCTGTCAAAGAACAGCTGGACAACCTCCTAAAGACCGCCTTTCACGAGTGTTTTACGGCGTGGGTCAGAAGAGCCCAAAAGTGCATTGATGTTGGCAGTGAATACTTGGAAAAAGTTTAAAAAGGATCGAAGTACATGAGAAAAATAGAAAAAAAAATCCTTGGCTACATATTTCGAGTTATTCCGCGTGGAACCCAGACAACCCTCGTACCATTGTTGAACGACTGTAACCAAGTGCTGTGCCAATGAATGATGGAGTTTCTTTCACCTCTTTCTGACCTTTTTATTATTTCTACTTTATTTTCCATGGTGATGGTTTTTCTCTTCTTTACTATATCACTAGCACTTGCATCAGATTTGTGTTTCAGAGATATTGTTGAAGGGTGAAGACAAAAGGTTAAGATGAGCTGTTCTGCACAGCACTGTACAGCTATCACAGCAGGAAGGCACCAGTAGTCAACACGTCTGATGTATAGGGTAGTCCAGATCTTATTATGCAATTTTCATTACGCTATAACTTATTCAGTTTATTACATAGAAAATCACCCGAAAAATCCCGGACCATTGAGAAGTGTGCGAACTGACGACATGAAGAATCATCTTTGCGCCGAACTGGAATCATGCCTGCATAAATTAAAGTCATCCAGACGATCTGGATCTGCATAATTAGATCAGGCCCAACCTGTACTGACAAGAGACAACTTCCTGCTATGTACGTAACAGTACAAGCAGGCTTGCTATTGAGAATGAATGGGGGCAGCGAGGGGCGGTTCATCACCAGCCCATCTGACAGTCACCTCCACTACAGTATGCTGCCTGCAGCGTATGCAACACCACCGCCCCCATTCAACACGCAGCCATCCAAGGCATACTACAATGCTACCCCCCGCCACCCCGTTCAGCCACAACCGGATCACCGCTTGCAGCATTACCAGCCGCGCACCTAGAATGAACAGGGCAGCCGTGTGTGGTGGGCGGGCAGTGAGACTGCTTGCCGCCGGAAGCCACCGGAGGTCCACTACACTACGCGAGCAGCGAAATCGCCCCCCTCCACCCTCCGTCCAGCCACCGCTTGCAGCGTCCACAGGCTGGAGATGACAGAGTGGCAGTTACTGAGGCGCATGCGTCGCAGCTGCGGCCCTATTCGTATGTCGTAGGTCGAATGTCCGTAACCTGGGGACTACCTGTATTTGTATGGAATGATTACAGTAAAATCAATAAAATTAAATAAATAATTTTAAAAAAAGTTTACATCAAAACGATAGACTGTCCATGAAGTCTCAATTGCATCAAAGCCTGTGGAAGTCTCCAGCTTGTCTAAATGGGGTTGATTGGATTTTGGATGTGGTTTAGTGAAAACCTGACATTATATTTCATTGCCGAAAATCCCGAAATTTAGGTATTATATCATTTTCAAATTTTGTTTTTTGGGTACTTTTCTTTCCAGTACTGCTATACCATGCAATGTACATTTCAGTCAAAGTAAAAATTGTACAGTTATCTGAGTTACTTTTTATTTAGGTTAGGCTTTTAATTAGCTGAAACTGTAATGACATACAGTAATGATTTGTAGTCTTTATTAAATTTTGTTGCTTTTCAAGATAGAATTTCAATAAGTATGCATCATGTTTGGTGTTTTGAATCTGAAGGAATCTAAAAATAATGTTGGTTTTTCATTTTTTTCATATTTTTTTAATTATGAGTACGACCAGTTTTTGAGTACTGGTATCCGCTACTGTTAAAGCAAACTATCCCAGAACCAACCAGGTATACGCAACGTGAGTTATCTCCGGAAAGACCATATAAAAGGTATCTGAGTTTTGGATAAAGACAGTATTGATCTAGATATCTAATTTTTCTTAAAAGACTTGCCAGTATTCAAATTGCTTTATTTCTTTAGACCTTTGATTTTTGCCTTGTGTTTTGAACTTAATGATCAATCAGATTGCATTTTTTGGTAACGAACTGGCACAAACTCTTGACTACGTTCTGATCATCTGGTCCTTTTCATGAGAACTACACTGCCTTAATTAAATACACTATTTACAATGAAACTAAAATAGTGATTAACTAAAAAAATATATAATAACTGTTTTATGTACCATTTTATGCATTTTACACAAAACTACTTGTTTAACTGCTTACAAACCTTTTCCATTGGGTTAGATTTGCGCATCTCAAAACAAAAGCTCTCGTAGTTCAGATCCAACTAGTTTTGAAATGCTGCCTTTTAATAGACAGCCATTCAGTTAAGTTTGCTCCCATTGCTCAAAAAAGAAAACTGAATTGTGTTATTTCAAAAATATATCATCAGCTTGCCAGTGATATCATCAAATGCACATGTGCATTTGTCCTCTTGTAACAGATTCATTGTGTGTGTAATGTGCAATAAAGCAACATGAACTGAGCCTTTGTATGCATATGTTTTGTTTTAATACAGTACAGTATCTCACAAAAGTCAGTACACCCCTCACATTTTTGTAAATATACAGCTTGTATAACAGTGTAAATTTGCTGTCCCTTCAAAATAATTCAACACACAGCCATTAATGTCTAAACCACTGGCAACAAAAGTGAGTACATCCCTAAGTGAAAAATGTCCATATTGTGCCCAATTAGCCATTTTCTCTCCCCGGTGTCATGTGACTCGTTAGTGCTACAAGGTCTCAGTTGTGAATGGGGAGCAGGTGTATTAAATTTGGTGAGAGACGTATGAGTGCTGCCAGCATTGCTGCAGAGGTGGGGGGTCAGCCTGTCAGTGCTCAGACCATACGCCGCACACTGCATCAAATTGGTCTGCATGGCTGTCTTCCCAGAAGGAAGCCTCTTCTAAAGATGATGCACAAGAAAGCCCGCAAACAGTTTGCTGATGACAAGCAGACTAAGGACATGGATTACTGGAACCATGTCCTGTGGTCTGATGAGACCAAGATAAACTTATTTGGTTCAGATGGTGTAAAGCGTGTGTGGCAGCAACCAGGTGAGGAGTACAAAGACAAGTGTGTCTTGCCTACAGTCAAGCATGGTGGTGAGAGTGTCATGGTTTGGGGCTGCATGAATGCTGCCGGCACTGGGGAGCTACAGTTCATTGAGGGAACCATGAATGCCAACATGTACTGTGACATACTGAAGCAGAGCATGATCCCCTCCCTTCGTAACTGGGCCGCAGGGCAGTATTCCAACATAACGACCCCAAACACGCCTCCAAGATGACCATCTGCCTTGCTAAAGAAACTGAGGGTAAAGGTTATGGACTGGCCAAGCATGTTTCCAGACCTAAACCCTATTGAGCATCTGTGGGGCAGCCTCAAATGGAAGGTGGAGGAGTGCAAGGTGTCTAACATCCACCAGCTCCATGATGTCGTCATGGAGGAGTGGAAGAGGATTCCAGTGGCAACCTGTGAATCTCTAGTGAACTCCATGCCCAAGAGAGTTAAGGCAGTGCTGGAAAATAATGGTGGGCACACAGAATATTAACACTTTGGGCACAATTTGGACATTTTTCACTTAGGGGTGTGCTCACTTTTGTTGCCAGAGGTTTAGACATTAATGGCTGTGTGTTGAATTATTTTGAGGGGACAGCAAATTTACACTGTTATACAAGCTGTACACTGACTACTTTACATTGTATCAAAGTGTCATATCTTCAGTGTTGTCCCATGAAAAGATGTAATAAAATATTTACAAAAATGTGAGGGGTGTACCCACGTTTGTGAGATACTGTACATATGTTTTGTTTTAATTAAGGTGTTCAGTCTTGTAGGGCTAATGTTTCTGCTTCTTAGTGCGTAGGTTCAGGTTTGAGTTTGATTCTTAGCCTAGTCAGGATCTATATGAAGTTTCTACCTTCTACCCATGTCTGCATGGATTGACTGGTATAATTGAGCGTGTTTGTAACTCTGAAAGTTTTTCCCTTTTTATGAAAATCTATCGTTAATCACTCTTATTTAACAAACTATGTTTATTCCTGCCTGTGCTGTATAATAATTTATATCCATCCAATATCCAACTTGTGATGTGTTTAGAATGTTAAGTGTATTTTAGAGTTTTCATATGTAATTCTATTATAAAGACTTAGTTCTCAGTTTCACATCTTTTATTAACCATTACATACTTTGTGTTAATGTACATTACAAGTAATAACATTAAAAATTAACAAAAATGCTTTACCAAATTATATGCATTAGTTTTTACTTAAAGTTCTTATTACAAGTTTTCTTCTACAGAAACTTAAAATGTATCGAAAACTCATTACTTGATTTTGTGAACAACATAATAACAGGTGCCTATCCCACTCTATGCTGAGCATAAGGCAGGAAACAGGGCACACAACAACACTTATACTGTGTCTGCGTTGAGTTCAATGTACTGTATATTGCATGTCTTTAAAATGTATGGGGGGAAGCTTTTAAAACTCAACCGTACATAGAGAGAATATGCAAATTCCACACAAATGATATGATTTGAACACGTAATTTATGCAAAATTAATTTACTAATTTCTCAAATCCCATCTTAACTAAAGTAGCATGTGAAATGCTTCATATTCTATGTGCTTTATGTGCGTGAATCACTACATGCTTCTTAAATGGGCTTTCTCTTTTATATACAGGAGCATGCAGGCACTGATCTCCACACAGAATACATTGCATTTGTGATATTACAGTTTTCTGAACATTTTAGAATAGATGTATACTTGTTATCATTTTCATAATAGAATGCATTAAAGCATGTGTTAAACATGGGGGCACAGTGGTAGTGATGAGCTGGTGCCCCATCCAGGGATTGTTCTTGCCACACCCGTCCAGGGATTGTTCCTGCCTCCCACATCATGTCCAGGAATTGTTCCTGCCTCTCCTATCTGCTCAGTCTTTATGGCAGGCCTAGCCATTTGTGTTGATGGTGATTGACCCTTCTTTCAAAACTCCCAACCATTGATGGGGAACCTCAGAAACCTGCAGAGTCCACAATGTCTCTGGGAAACTATCTTGTTAAATCCAGGTCTTGAATTTCTTAGTTGTATCCATAATTGCCAACCATGCTTCCAGCTCCTGTTTTGTAACCTTGATAGATCCAGAGTCATTCAGATTGTTGTTTAAGATCTTACCAAGACAAATGACAGGTTTTTTTAGAGAGAGATAAAATTTGAGAATACCCCAGAAAGAAGCAAAACCAATCAGTCACCTTCTCTCTCCTCAATACCAGGAACCTGGATTTAGTTAGCTTAAATCACATCCTAGCCCAATAGATGGGACTCTCCAAACCTTTCAAGATCCATTTGCATCCCAGCACTGATGTTATTGTTATCGTCAGATAATCCATGAAGGCTCAAATAGTGAGCTACTGAACTTCAGATTTGGTCAGATGGCCTCAACACTCTACCTGAGCCTAGATGACCAGCATATTCCTGGCCTGTGTAAAGAGAATCACTGAAATGGTGCATCTACTAATGATCCCGTATTCTACCTGGTGCCAATCTGATGTAGCTGTCCAAGAGCTAACTTGCAGATTAAACTAGTCTGGGACATAATACCGCTGTACTGCTATTTCAAACTGTTTATTATAATAATAATAACAATAATAATTCTTTACATTTATACAGCACTTTTCTCACTACTCGGAGCACTTTACATAGAGAGTTTGGAGACACTTCAACCACCACTGCTGTGCAGCATAAACCTGGATAATGTGATGGCAGCCATTTTGCGCCAATACACTCACCTTTGATTATCTGTTAGGTGGTGAAGGGGTGAGAGATGGGGGATGATTAAGGAACAAGAATGACTAGGCTAAGGTGGGCAATTGGGCCAGAACATCTGGATACACCCTGCTGTTCACATAGGATGCCCAGGTATCTTTAAAAACCATAGAGAGTCAGGATATCCTTTTTTTACTTCCTAAAGTATAAAGTCAGTAGACTGCAGCACTTCCTGTGTTTGATCGACATAGGCATGCTAACAAAGTACATGTGCATAAGATAAGTAAATAAATATGGGTAAACAACAATGTGGCTTTTAAGTAACATATAAATATTTTTTTTATAAAGACCATCAAAAACATAATCGGAAACAGAACTTTGCACAATACGTTGGTGAGCTCTGTAGGCCCTGCTGTTTCGATGAAGGACATGTGTGTGTTAGAATCACTGGCAGGATGATGCCCAACTTGTTGCTGCATCCAAGCGGTGTCATCTTTCGCATTTATGCCTGGTGCAGTTGCGTTTTTCTTATGTGTGAGTAGACGTATCTTGCGAGGAGGGCTTCTGTTCTCTTTCTCTGATGTAGAACCCTCATCCTCATCTGAGTTCAGCTCTGTTATAGTATATCTTTATTTGAAAACAGCAGTGTCAGATCGGGAGGCGTGTGAACGTGATTGGGAGAATAAAAATGAATAATAATAAAAAAAAAAATGCTAACCTTTACAAGTACCATACATTTACACTGGCTGTTACATTTAATATGAGTCTGTATGTTTTTACTCAATAATAGTAACAATAAGAGCAGCTCACTACTCAAAACAGTAAACCTAGGAAGAGCCCGGACTTGAACCAGCAATCTCTTGATTTCAGCAGTTCTTACCACTGCACCAACCAAGTGGTTGTGTCAGTGTCATACCCTAACCCGATTTTCTTTTTCTTCGGTCATATTCTTGAATAAAAGCACACTTGTTATGTAATACTTGTACCTTTTGTGAAATGTTTATTTGATATTTGAACTTCAGTCTTCACACATTATACTCTTCATGTCAAAATTTTGTCATTAGTTCTATAACATGAAAAAAGCTTCTGTTTTAGCTGTGTGTTCAGCATTTCTTGCCTTGCATTTCCTGTCATCCTACATTTACCCAGATTGTTTTAGACACGGAACACAAATGAAATGCATGGATGGAATGGGATGGAATAGCAGGCTGCTTGCTGCTTGTGCTGATCGACACATTTGCAAAACAAAAGACAAAAATGGAGAGGTGCGAAGGAATTTAAGATGGCCTGGGATTACGACTTTTTTCGTATGCTTCACGGGTTCTAGTGTTAACAGGAATTTTGTTTTAAGGAGTCTCACTGTAATATATATGTTTATATAGTATGTCTGCTCAATAGGCAACTAGCACATGTTACTGGCAAAAGACAACATCTTGAACATTTTTGATTAGACCTCAAATTGCATTTCAAATATGCTTCTTTCTGCACTTTTAAGTGTCTGCTATAAACCTGTGGTTTATTTATTTGAATAAGTTACTCAAATGGAAGAATACTGAATTATGCCATTTTAAATTGTGCTTTTTTGAATGTTAGGTATCAGTCAGAGTCGGATATCCCACTGGCTTCTTCAGCAAGGCTCAGACTTAAGTGAACAAAAGAAGAGGGCATTCTACCGGTGGTACCAACTTGAAAAACACAGCCCAGGTAAAAACATTGTAAAACTGTAATAGTTACCAGTGTATTCTACATCTTCCTTAATGTACTTTTGGAACACTACACAGTGGATCATGTGTTCTAATTCACAAAGTTGTATTATATAATATGCCTGAATCAGCTGTGAGTGTCAAGGATGACAAATGGGCATCCCAGCTGGACAACTGCATGACCTCTTGCCAAGGTGAAAGGTGCTGGGGGATGGACAAGCAGAAGCCGGAGGCCAGAAGCAATTCCATACCCCCATAAGTTAGACAGCAGTGGTTTGCTGGAGGTGTCCAGCTTGGACACATGCAGGGGTTCGTGGCACCTGGTGCCCAGAAGTGCAACCCTGTCAGAGTCCCTGGGTGCCACAATAAGTTGATTTCTGGGTGGGGGGTTTGGGGGCTGCCCTGGTTCTCAAACAACCTGGAGACAGGAGGCTGCAGGTGACACTCAGCTGGTGGCGAAAGGAGAGGAAAGAGTTTTATGGTTTTGTGTAATTACTGGCTGTTCTTATTTGTACAAAGTACTTGGTGGATTAAACATCCATTATTTGAACCCATGACTGTGTTGGGCATTATTGTGTCTGGAATTGGGGGCTCAGTGGCATCCTCAACTGGTTACACAGCTTAATTAAAATGTTATTTTTGAAGTTTATCAGTGCATTTTTAAGTGTAAGAAATTGAGGATTTTTGACATAATTATGTTTAAGGTGGACAGGCATAATTTGTCTAGTTTTTGAGTAGACACCATTGTAGACCTGCAACAACTAATTGACATTATTGATAATAATCAATTATTAAAAACATTGGCAATGATCACTTTCATTGACTATTTCATTAGCCTGAGTATGTTGTGCTGCGCAATTGCATCACTACTTCATTCAGTTGTGAGCGCATTTGAAAAAAGACAGATATTAAGCAAGTAGCAGAAAATACATAAGAGCACACAAAGATGCACAAACATTTGAACAGAAAACATACCATTACAGGCTCTGAGGAGGAGCAAGACTTGCTGTCATCCCAGTAAGTTGAATGTTACCTCAGTGTCTGAGCAGAAAATTTTTTTCATCAGTCTCATATGCAAAGGAAACCAAAAACTCAGCTAGAGTGCAGCTGTGAATTCCAAAGCACATCAACCGTGACTGAAAGGCGTATTGCTCATTCCAAGTGAAAAGGCAGGAGTGGGGTGGAAAAAGTGACAGATCCAGGGTAGTTGGCTATCAGACTTCAAATGGCTTTTACACAATCAGGAGGAAGACATGATACTGTGCAAGTGTTGCTGCAGCAAGCCTAGTGTAGCCAGTAAAACAGATTTTGTGTCAGGATCACACAGTTTTAAAACGTGAAAATCTAACAGCACACTCTCGACAGCAAATGACATGCAGCATGCTGCAAGCTCATGTGCCAAAGAATCTGCGGTGGTAAAATGTTTTCAGACACAAAAAAGACGAGAGATGATGTGAAAAGATATGATTATTCAGTTAAAATAAACTCGGCATATTGCATAGCAAAGGAAGAACGGAGTTTCACACAATTGAAACCAGTTGCTTTGCTGCCAAAGAAAAATAGTCCAGCAAATGACAAATAATTTCAAACATTGCTGCAGACATTTAAAAAAAACTATTAAAGTCATGATGATACAACAGATTTTTCAGTGGTGGAATGTTGTGGTGGTCAGATATTTACATGATGGTTTTCCAGTGGTTTTTTTCTTTCACAGAAACTAAAGAAAAAATTTTTTTTTAATTTACAATTTTAATTATGATGGTAAACTTGTAAAAGATTCATGGCAGTGTTCAAGTATCTTTTCACTAAAAAATTGTCAGGAGAAACAGAAGGGTAAGCAGTGTCTTCTGGATCAAAGATAAGGCCCAGAATGACATTGTGAGAGACCAGATGGGGAAGGAGACTCTGCTTTGTTCACTATGTAATAACAGTCCTTCTAACGGGAACATGCAGTAGCCAGTGCATTTCGGTAAAGGCATTCCTGACAACCAGAACAGTGGAGTGAAACTACATAAGTTCATAGTTCAGTACTTTATTTCTTAAGAATCAGTTCTGTTCCACACCATCCTTGCTTCTTGCCCTGTTTTGAACCTCCCATTGTAATAAACTTATTTTCTTGTTTAAATGCATTCCCTGACTCACATGTTTTCCTTTTCTTTATTCACAAAGAAGTTAATACTTTGTCATACTCTGTAATGCTTTGAGTGCAACTGCAGTACCGTTACTCAAACAAAACTAGCATGTCTTTCACTGTTACGTGAAGTATTCTTGCAGTCTTCAATGTTAGCTCCACAGTTCTCCAGTAACAAACTTTTGTACTAACCAGAGGTGGGTAGAGTAGCCAAAAATTGTACTCAAGTAACAGTAGCGTTACTTCAAAATAATATTACTCAAGTAGAAGTAAGAAGTAGTCATCCAAAAAATTACTCAACTAGGAGTAAAAAAGTATTTGGTGAAAAGACTACTCAAGTACTGAGTAACTGTTTGAACATAATAAATGATTTATTTTTTAGAAATGTTGTAATAAGACAGACAAAAATATAAAATAATGTGCAAATTCTGCTTTTTCCAAATAATAAAATAAAAAATTAGTAAAAATAAATAACATCTTTACAAAATAAAGATGCACAAATAACACAAAGTTCCAAATCTCAGTTTTTCACAACAAAGCTTTTGAAGCCAATACCTACAGTAGGTAACATTTATGTTTGAACAGTGCAAACTACTTACAGTGACAAGATATACTGTACCCTGACAGTATAATACTGTATATTCACTTTGTGGTGTAGCGCAGGCATGTCAAACTCACTACCATTGGTGGGCCGCTTTGACTGCTATACGTGCGTCAGTGGGCCGTACTGTAACAAATACTATTATACTATTATACAAAGTTACTGTAGCTTTCTTTCCAATACTGAAAACTTTAAAAAATGTAACACTTAAAGTTTAAAGAAAAGCAATTTATTTCCATGCAGTCTCCATACAACAGTGTAGAATTAGAGTCTTAACCTCTTAGCTAGGTCCTTATTATATTATTAGGCTCACCCGCCTTTTAAGGCAACCGACTTTTATCCTCAATTTGTGTGCGCTCCATGTGTACATCAGGCATGTAAGTGTAGGGAATGAGAACATCATAGTGCCCATTCATAACATCTCCCGAAAACCTAAGTTTTTTTTATCTCCTCGAGTGCCTGTCCAAACTTGGAGTGTAGGACTCCATAATAATATACTTGAAACTCATTGGGGAACAACTCTCCCGCTGCCATTAGCTCAGAAATGGTACCATAAGTTTGAGACTTTGACATTTCAGTGAGATACTGAAGCTCATTTGTATAAGAGATTCCTGACGCCATCATTGTGAATGGCTGAAACCTTGACCAATTACTTAAAACATGTCGTACAATGTCAGCCCGAATCTGGACCGCTAAAGACGGAGTTTCATGCACTAAATACGCTATAGATGAGAATAAGCAAGCACCATCTCCCCCAATATTTACTACGCGGTGAGGCATTTGTACTCCATCAACACTAATTATTTCCAGAGACATAATTTTGTCTATTTTTCCAGCACATCGCGCACAAAAGCAAGGGAACGATGGGATCACCAGAACTCTGCTCACATCGCGTCGCTTCGTACCGCAAGTAGTAAGTCTGTGATAAACGGAATACCGCTATGCTTTGCACTCACGGGACGGAAGGACAATCCTGACCGCTTTTATATAGTGTCTTGATGATTGATATTCATTATATTATATTCATTGCTTATATAGGAGCCTTACAGTGTGAGATGTATTTCTTTTGTCCCAACACTTGGCATCTCTTGTTAGTAACCAGTTCATCAATATCAGGCTTGAAATCTTGTGCAGCTGCAACTTTTATGAGGGATGAAAGGTGCTCGACGGTAAGTCTTGAGTGATGTGGGGTTTTGGTAGCTTTCATTAACAAAAACAGTTGCTCACAAAGGTAACTGCTTCCGAACATTGACAGTACTCTCGATGCCAACTTACGGATCTACACATACGAGGGTGGCAGGTAAGCATACAAGCCTGGCACACCAACTTCGTTGTATTTTGCCTTCAGAATAGAATCTGACTGCTCTTCAATCAATTCCATTTGGATATTCTCAGGCGCATTCTCAACGTTGTAAGAGAACAGCGCAATGCCCTGTTTGTGTGAACTGAAATCACGAAAATGCTCACTGAATTCATTGCTCAGTAATTCAAGTTGGAAAACAAATCCTCCAAAAATCAAATTTTACTTCAAAGTTTATATTGTAAAATAAGCCGATATGCAAAAAGCCACCTGACCTACAATTATTTTACAAACTCAAAATCACAAAAATATGTTAATAAACAACTCACCAACTTCTCGTGTCCACTTCAGATCTTCAGCTGTAGTCTGCACTAACTGTTCGTTACAATACTAGCACAAAATTACATGAAACTAGAGCAAAATAACGTGAAAATATGCAAGCTATTACTACTCGTGATGGTCAGTTCTGCCCAGTGGCCAGTCTCAGCAGCCCAGTCAGTAGTGTAGCCTTAGCAGGGGCGGCTCTAGGCTGGGGGCAGAGACAGAATCGGTGGCCCCTTCGCCTGACAATGTCAATACGGTATCTTATGCACGGCAGATGGCCCATCCGTTGCGGACACTGCATAGCCGCCTCGTGCTCATGACACGCTTCTATATACGCGTGTCCGTAACTTGAAAACCAAGTGGCGGCCCATGATATTCTCATTACGGCAAAACATTATAATACTACATATAGCTTACTGCTCCGTCTCTAGCGACATTTGTAAATATAGTGTACTAATTAACAAGAAACAGAATGTTTTTCGGCCACATTGCCGTCAGCTGTGTCATTATTTTCTCTTTCTGTTTTATATTCAATATATATTGGCGTGGCGGCCCCTGGGATTTGGCGGCACTGTGCAGGTGCACAGTTTGCACATGCCTAAGGCCACCCCTGCTGCAGCCTAGCACTTCAGTTGTGACACTGCGGCTCATTAACTTTGGTCAAGGCTCATGGCTATACTAGCAGATGACGTTTCCGGTACCGTAATGCCATGGGAAAACACACTTTTGTCAGAAGGCAGAAGTAAGAAAAGTCAATAAGTAACACCGAAGATGCAGAATGATTCAATCACAAACGATAGTAATCATTTTGTACAAGTTCAGTGCTAACTAGGATATGTCATGCGGGTCTGCAGCTTCAAAAAAAAAAAAAAAAAAAAAAAGGCCAGTTCCAAATCCATAAAGCCGTGTCACTCACCGTAGGCGCAATTGCATGACCGCGGGGAGTTAATGTTGTAGTTGGAGCGAGTCACACCTGCATGTGCGGGTGCGATTGTTCTCAATTGCTTCATTGGCTTTCTGCGGCGTGTGATTAAGGCCCACGGAGACGGGAGTGTATATATACGGGTCGGCACAAAAAAAGAAGGGGGAATTAAAGAAAAGAGTCTGTAGGGGACCGGCATCATTACACACTTGCCCTTGAAATAGCACAGCTGATAGAAAATAACATTAGAACAAGGAAGCTTGTGCACGTAGAAAAAGTCTCACTTTACCATGACTGTCTGTGTCTGTGCATGTTTGGTTAAAACATGCTTGTTCTTCACTCAGTGAAGTGACTGTTAAGCTTCAGCAGGAGTTGGCTCTCAAGGTTCTTGCAGTGAAGCTGTGACCGTTTAGCAGTGAAAAGGATCCCCACATGACTAAAAGTCTCTCACAGGCTGCAGATGCAGGAAGTTTGTGTGTGGTCATGTGACTGCATGGCTACGTCTGATCGGTGAAACGTAGTCGTGATTATTGTTGCTACATGCTAAATTGATGTTTTTCAAGATTCAGGGATTGGTGTCAGTTGTTTCAATATAGCATGCAGTTATTTGTCATGTGTCGCCTAATCATGGCCGCGAACAATGGCATCATCTGAGACATTTTCAACTTCTTCTGTAACGGCTGTCTCTTGTTGCTTGTCGCCGAAGATACATCAAATCAAAGCCTTTTATATCTGTAGACATCATTATAAACAGCAAAAGTTGTAATTTGGTGTGATTCAGGAGTTAGCTTAAGTTGGTGATAGCCCCTTTTCACTTCTAATTTACTGAACATCATAGAGTTATTCATGCCTTGTAAAAGTTAATCTGCTGTTGGAAACGGGTAACATTCCCTGACAATTGTGCAATTTTTTTGTCAAATATTGATGCAAAGTCAAATTTCTAAATTGGCCTTTGGCACTATAACCTCCGGATTTAGCCATTAACTGGTTTGATAATGTCCCAGATTTATCAATTCTTTAATTTTGTTCTTGACAGCTTTTCTCAAATTAAATAGTATTCATGTAAGAGGATGGACAACTATTTCAACATTATAATCAATATACAGAATGTTCCGCTTAATTTTTAACTTTCCCACACCTTAGAATACTTCAGGGTACTGAAGCTGAAGTGTCTGTTTCAGATCTATTACAGGCCCAATATTTGTGCCTAGTTTTAGCACACCATGCTTCATTACTGTCCTTTTGCCTAACAGTGGTTTGCCATTCACTTTGATAACAACAAACTGCATATTCAGTCTGATCCCTTACTTTGAGTTTGCAGTTAAAAGCTCCTTTCACAGTTAATGGCTTGTTAGAAAAATAAGTAAACATTTTTTCTCTGCTTTCAGAATATCTGAGTGACAATTAATGTGCGGGATTGGTTCCAGCAGACCCCCGTGACCCTGTGTTAGGATATAGCGGGTTGGACAATGACTGACAATTAATGTGCTCACATTTAACATGTTCTACATTTTTTTTCATCCATGATGTTCAAGGTTGCACCAGGGTCAATAAAGCATTTTAAGGTTTTACTCCACCTAGGCAAATGTTCAGTTTTTCTGAACTGCCGATTTCATTAACCACAAATGCATACTCTTGTATGTCTCTCAACACTAATAACAATTGGCTTTTGGGAGCTCTTTGTCCTGCACATTTTAGAGAAATGATCTTTCCCACTGCACTTGTTACATGTCTGATCTCATGCTGAGCATTTGGCATCTCTGGTCAAGTGGCCTGTATTATCATGTCTGTAAAATTGCTTAGCTGTGTTATTTTTGCAAAATTGTGTTTGGTTTTTAGTTTTCTGTCATATTTACCTTGTCTGTGTGCAACATGATTAACAGTTTGTGTTTCTGCTTTCACAGCATCACCTACAGGTGTTGCTGACATTTGCTCTTTAATCCTGTTGCTTAGGGATTTCACCTCCAGCGCACAAGTGGATGTGAGCCCATGGCTTCCCTCAAGAAGACTGCAATACACATAAACAGAGGAGCAGTTACTTACAATTGTGTCTCTAATTTAGTTTTTGCTGTCTCTCTCAAAAGCACAGTCTCTGGCAGGGTGCCTGAGTCAAGTCATGAATTGCTGCGCCATCTATCCTGTTTTCTGTGAAAGGTTGTGAAAAGACAGTGTGCTAGCATTGCATTGATTCATGGAATGAAGTAGTCATTTAGAGATGTGACTGCTGCTTTATAGTCTGCCTAGGTTTTCGTATTCTGCATAGTGAAGAAATTGTATTGTACATTTGATCCTGTAGAAGCTCATTGTTTGACTGCATTCTCCATGTTTTCCAAATCAAGGAGTCTTTTCCCATCTGCAAAGAGTTCAAAATAAGTTTGCCATCTCATCCATCTTGGATCCACTAAAACAAGATCTTCATTGAAATTAACTAAAATTTCTTCAATATGAGTTTGCGGTTGTATGCTTTGTTATTCTTGCCAGCAATGTTTGATATTACCTTAATGCATGAATTAGGTATTCATTTAAACATACACATGTTTCTTGTTAAACCATTTTGACATTGACTTTATTCTTATCTATCCCTTTTTTCCTTAAGCTTCTTCTTTACAACCCATAATCACGTCCCATAATAACTATGTAGCAGTTCCACTACGTAAAGTGACATACCCCTTTTTAGGACTTGACAGGTAATGTTATAAAATGATTCCAAAGTTATCAGACAGACTGTTACCGACATGAAAAAGTACTTATATGCTGTTAAATGATATAGAAACTATCTTGTTATATAATAAGCTATCGTAGCTGTCCGTTTCTCTGTCCAGGATTTCAAATCACCTGTAGGTCGCAGACCATTTGACCTATTGACCTGAAATTTGGTACACATTTACTACGTGACGTCTACTATGTGCTTTCGGGGTGATGATTGACCTCCAAGGTCAAAGGTCAACCCAGGAAGGCCAAGGTCAAAAATCAAATAACCTGTATCCTGAAATTTGGTACACATATACTACAATGAAACTCTGAACTGTAGCTTTATGTTAAAAGCGAAGAGTTTTGGAATTATTACCCTTTTTATTTTTATTTTATTGTAGAATCAACTCCCGGTAGTGGGCAGCAGGGTGGCCATGTGGCGCATGCATCTAGGTGCTTTTCTCATCCCTACCACCTTCGCCATCACTTCCCCTACCTCTTCATATCTCAAATCATTCTTGATGCAGATTGAAGACTTAATTGCCAGCTTAAGTGAAAAATTAAGGAAAACATATTAAGTAATTGCAACAGAAACACTGACTTAATCAGTTAACGTAAAAAGATGCAGACGAAAGAAGAGAAGAAGCGGGCCTCTAGGGTGGAGAAAAGAAGAGCTGCTTAGGAAGCAGCAAGCGCACAACCTCTGAGCAAACGAATGCTAAACATAAGGAGAAAGAGTATGAAAACTATTTACGACAGGCTGAAGCAGAGTGAAAGAGAATTGCTCAAGCAACTGAGAGCAATGAACAGACCATACAGTGAAGACAAGCCGACACTGACCGAAAGAGAATCCCAAGAGAAAATGAAACTGAGGAAGAGGCTAATCGATGTTGGCAATCAGTGGTCAAATGTGCCAGAATTGCAAAGCAAATGAGACAGAACAAAACACCATCTAGCGGTAACAAAGAGACACTGATCACGTGAGAATAGCTAGAATGCTCTTAGTCTATATATACACACACACATACATACATACTGTACATATACAGTTCACCCCCAAACTTCGCAGGCGTTATGTTCCTAGAGCACCCACGAATTGTGAAAAACCGCAAATTTTGGATGTGGTTAAAAAAAATGTCTATTTTCATAGTTTAAACCCTAAATATGCCCCCAAAACACTTTAATTTAATTTCAAACTCCGCTTAATACAATACATAAAAATAAAGAATGTAAAGGTAAAGGGTGGCACGGTGGCACAGTAGTAGCGCCGCTGCCTCGCAGTTAGGAGACCTGGGTTCGCTTCCCGGGTCCTCCCTGCGTGGAGTTTGCATGTTCTCCCCGTGTCTGCGTGGGTTTTCTCCGGGCGCTATGGTTTCCTCCCACAGTCCAAAGACATGCAGGTTAGGTGGATTGGCGATTCTAAATTGGCCCTAGTGTGTGCTTGGTGTGTGGGTCTATTTGTGTGTGTCCTGCGGTGGGTTGGCACCCTGCCCAGGATTGGTTCCTGCCTTGTGCCCTGTGTTGGCTGGGATTGGCTCCAGCAGACCCCCGTGACCCTGTGTTCGGATTCAGCGGGTTGGAAAATGGATGGATGGATGTAAAGATAAACCTGTATACTGTACTGCTATGTCTCCCGCAGTGCTAGAATGTAAAATCCAGATGTTACCGCTGTATGTACTGTAATTCATGCAAGCACGTTTTCATTGCCAGAAGCCTTACGGTGCATCTCGTTTCGGTGGCATCTTGGGGCTTTAACTCTTAAATTGCCACATACTTGGGGGTTAATGCATCCCTGGACGCCAAATACTTTTTTTTGCTGCGCTTTAAGTAAACGTCACAATTCACAAAGAAAAAGTTAAATTTTAACAGAACACATTTTTTTTTCCACGCAAAGAGCATCACAATTACTGCAACACTGATAATTTTATACACTGCTAATAAACTGTTACAGCTATTTTAAAAACTACTGGAACAATATGTACAAAATGCAACTGACGCCATGGATGTAAATCACTGAGCCAACTGCGCTTAAACTGGCTGCATGCAAGTAGACAGAGGTAAGTGCAGATGCTTGCAGGCTAGTCTTAGTGCAGTTTGAACTTCATTCAAACTCTTCAAACAAACCTGTCTCATGCAGTTAGTTATCGATTAAACAATAGACAAACATCATAGGAGCAGAGAATGCTTGGGGGAAGAGAGACAAACAAAGCAATCGGCCAAAAAGGACACATGCTGCTCAGGCTTTTATGTAAGCGTAGCGTCGTGCAAGAAGCCACAATAGAGAAGACGGTGATTTATTTATTTTTATCGTGAAGATTCCAAGGACGCACCCAGCCTTGAGAGACAAAAACAAAGCAAACCGGTAATCAAACAGCAAATAAAGAATGTAATGAAAACAAATGAAATAAGAAAACAACGATACCACCCCTGTTCCCCTTACGGTGATTACACATTAAATACAACAAAGCACAACCAAAACACACAGTAAATCATGAAAAACAGCAACAGATGAAATGTATTGATGAAAATGGATAGTCCAGAGATTCCGCATTGAATGGGAATGTAAAGATAATCCGCTAGTTCCTGAAATGGTGAAGACGGGTTCAGGAGCGCTCCTTTCTTTGCTGGATGGCTATGAATCCACATGTGTCCTCATGTACACAGACAAACGGCAGACAATCCAGATGCACAAAACGATCCAGGACAAAATGAATAAATACGGGTAACCCAACAGAAGGCAGGCAGACAGACAGGAACTTGAAACACAAATTACAAAAACTTTTTTTTTTTTTTTTTGGCTTTTGGTCACCGGTCCCCTTTTTAAAAGCTCCGCTGACATCCTTTGACCAGCACCCTCAGAAGAAGACCAATCAAAGCCACTGCAGCGACTGCTGGGAGTTGCAGTTTCAAATTCTATTGGCTACTTTCACCATCCCACGTCGGTTTTCTCTACAGCTGCTTCCTGTTCTCTCTACAGTACAATATTGCCACGAAAAAAGCCATAAAAATTGCAGACGATATTTGCAGTTTCCGCTAACAATTATTAGTTAGGTTGTAAAAAAAAATTCGTGAATGACTGAGGATGCGAACTCTGAACTGCGACTTCACGGGGGTCTACTGTGTGTGTGTGTGTGTGTGTGTGTGTGTGTGAGTGTGTTTATATATATATATATATATAATATATATATATATATATATATATACACCCACACACACAGTAGATATATATACAGTATATATATATATATTCAGCCGTGGAATGGCCAAATGGGGGAGGCAGCTTGAAGGATGAGGTCTCCAGGACTCTACACAAATCCAAATCTTATTATGGGATGTATCATCTACTGTTAAATTCTGCTCTGTACTTCTAAAGTTTATATTTTTTATTTCTTACTATATTGAGAAATTGTTCTGTGTACTGCATTGTATTGTATTGACCCCCTTCTTTTGACACCCACTGCACGCCCAACCTACCTGGAAAGGGGTCTCTCTTTGAACTGCCTTTCCCAAGGTTTCTTCCATTTTTTCCCTACAAGGTTTTTTTGGGAGTTTTTCCTTGTCTTCTTAGAGAGTCAAGGCTGGGGGGCTGTCAAGAGGCAGGGCCTGTTAAAGCCCATTGCGGCACTTCCTGTGTGATTTTGGGCTATACAAAAATAAACTGTATTGTATTGTATTGTATGTATATATATACAGTATATATATATATATACAGTACTGTGCAAATGTTTTAGGCAGGTGTGAAAAAATGCTGTAAACAAAGAATTTTTTTTTTTTTTTTTTTGTTCTTTGTTTCGCCTTATACAATTTCTTGTATTAGGAATTTGGTACTTTTCGCATACCCCTTGGGGTCAGAGCGCAGGGTCAGCCATTGTACAGCGCCCCTGGAGCAATTACAGGTTAAGGGCCTTGCTCAAGGGCCCAGCAGAGCAGGATCTCTTTTGGCAGTGACGGGGATTTGAACCGGCAACCTTCGGGATACCAGCGCAGATCCTTAGCCTCAGAGCCACCACTCCGCCCTTAAATGCTTTCAAAAATGGAAGTGTTAATCATTTATTTTCATCAATCAACAAAATGCAGTGAATGAACAAAAGAAAAATCTAAATCAAATCAATATTTGGTGTGACCACCCTTTGCCTTCAAAACAGCATCAGTTCTTCTAGGTACACTTGCACACAGTTTTTGAAGGAACTCGGCTGGTAGGTTGTTCCAAACATCTTGGAGAACTAACCACAGATCTTCTGTGGATGTAGGCTTCCTCACATCCTTCTGTCTCTTCATGTAATCCCAGACACACTCGATGATGTTGAGATCAGGGCTCTGTGGGGGCCATACCATCACTTCCAGGACTTCTTGTTCTTCTTTACGCTGAAGATAGTTCATAATGACTTTGGCTGTATGTTTGGGGTCGTTGTCCTGCTGCAGAATAAATTTGGGGCCAATCATACACCTCCCTGATGGTATTGCATGATGGATAAGTATCTGCCTGTATTTCTCAGCATTGAGAACACTATTAATCCTGACCAAATCTCCAACTCCATTTGCAGAAATGCAGCCCCAAACGTTCAAGGAACCTCCACCATGCTTCACTGTTGCCTGCAGACACTCATTATTGTACCGCTCTCCAGCCCTTTGACGAACAAACTGCCTTCTGCTACAGCCAAATATTTCACACTAGCCAACCCGCGGCGTAACATACGCCGCATAATTATGTATTGATGGGTGAACACTTGCTGAACGACACAGTTGTCCAAATGGGGTGGGTTTGTGGATACCACTGTGAGTGAATGAAAAGATGGACCTCTGGAGAGAGCAACATACAATGTCCGTGACTGAAAGCGGGATCGTCTGTGACGATGGAGGCCACGCTGGTGAAAGTTACTTTGTCGGTAGGGATAAGTTTCAGCACTTGTTCATTAAGGTGTAGCGAGTCTTCGTTGTTGACGCTTAATATAGCTTGCGTACTGAGTTGTTCCGGAGTCACAGTTGAGAAACACTTTTTTAATGTCTTTTAAGCACAGGGAAAAAAATGAACATGTGAAACATCCATAATGTAATAAGCCACCAAGAAAAGTAACATTGCAACAATGCACGCTACGATCCGATCGCTGTAAACAGAAGTGAAAACAAAATCGAGGCCGGTGCATTCTTTAACTGCCTTGTAGCGCAATGGTAGTGCTGCTGTTTTGCAGTAAGGAGACTGTGGAAGATTTTGGGTTCGCTTCCCGGTTTCTCCCTGTGTGGATAGCGCTTTGAATACTGAAAACACCGGTATATCAATGTAATGAAGTATTATTATTCTTATGCGTCCAGCGCTCTCTTTCTCGCGCGCCTGTATGCGTGTGTGTGTGTCGCTCGCTGCAGGTGTTCCTGCAGGCATACCAGTAAGTGAATGAAAAGATGGAACTCAGGAGAGAGCAACATACAACTGTCCGTGACTGAAAACTGGTTTTGGCAGATACACACACATCTTTTTGAAAGTTTGGCCCTGTGCCTTATCAATTGTCATCGCAAAGGCAAATCTAACAGGAAATTGTCTTCGTGTTAAAGTAAAAGGCAAATTATCCGCGACAAACTGTTTTACACGCTGCATACCAACCCGCGGCGTAGTATACGCCGCATAATCACGCCGCTTTTTTAATGTTTTTTAAGCAGAGGGAAAAAATGAACATTTGCAAAATCCGTAACGCCGCTTTCAGTAAGTACAATGCACACGCGTTTAATTTGTCAGCCACTTTTTGCCAGCAGTCTTTTCTGGTTTGGGCTGCTTTTGCAGTGTTACCGCTTGTGCATATTAAATCTTGAAATCCTTCGATTAACTAATTAACTAACTAACACCCACCCAACTTGTGAGAAAAAAATGTGCCCGTTCTTTCATCATTTTGTTGCAACCTATCAAAGACTTGCTGATCATGTTTTCTAGACTCAATATACAGTGGAACCTCGGTTCACGACCATAATTCTTTCCAAACCTCTGGTCGTAAAGCAATTTGGTCGTGAAGCGAAGAAATTTCCTCCATAGGATTGCATGTAAATACAATTAATCCATTCCAGACCATACAAACTGTATGTAAATATATTTTTTTAAAGATTTTTAAGCACAAATATAGTTAATTATTACACCATAGAATGCACAGTGTAATAGTAAAAACATTGAATAACACTGACATAAACACCCAGGCTCCCTGCTCAGCTGCATGGCATGTGCAGTGCATGCGCAGGCTCTCTCTCTCAGCAGCACGCAGCCTCCCCCGCCCCCCCCTCTCTCTCAGCAGCATGCAGCCTCCCCAGCCCCCCGCCTCTCTCAGCAGCATGCAGCCTCCCCAGCCCCCCCCCCCTCTCTCTCTCTCTCTCTCTCAGCAGCACGCGAGCCTCCCCAGCCCCCCCCCCTCTCTCTCTCTCTCAGCAGCACGCGAGCCTCCCCAGCCCCCCCTCTCAGCAGCACGCGAGCCTCCCAGCCCCCCCTCTCTCAGCAGCACGTGAGCCTCCCCAGCCCCCCCCTCTCTCAGCAGCACGTGAGCCTCCCCAGCCCCCCCCTCTCTCAGCAGCACGCGAGCCTCCCCAGCCCCCCCCTCTCTCTCTCAGCAGCACGCGAGCCTCCCCAGCCCCCCCCTCTCTCTCTCTCAGCACGCGAGCCTCCCCAGCCCCCCCCCTCCTCTCTCTCTCTCTCTCTCTCTCTCTCTCAGCAGCACGGGAGCCTCCCCAGCCCCCCCTCTCTTTCTCTCTCAGCAGCACGCGAGCCTCCCCAGCCCCCCCCCTCTCTCTCTCCCCACCCCCCCTCTCTCTCTCTCAGCAGCACGGGAGCCTCCCCAGCCCCCCTCTCTCAGCAGCATGCTCTCTCTCTCTCTCTCTCACAGCAGCACGGGAGCCTCCCCAGCCCCCCCTCTCAGCAGCACGCGAGCCTCCCCAGCCCCCCCTCTCTCTCTCTCCTCAGCAGCACGGGAGCCTCCCCAGCCCCCCCCTCTGTCTCTCTCTCTCTCAGGCAGCACGCGAGCCTCCCCAGCCCCCCCTCTCTCTCTCTCTCTCTCTCTCAGCAGCACGGGAGCCTCCCCAGCCCCCCCTCTGTCTCTCTCTCTCAGCAGCACGCAGCCTCCCCAGCCCCCCCCTCTCTCTCTCAGCAGCACGCGAGCCTCCCCACCCCCCCCCCCCTTCTCTCTCTCTCTCTCTCCTCTCTCTCTCAGCAGCACGCGAGCCCCCTCCCCTCTCTCAGCAGCACGCGAGCCCCCTCCCCTCTCTCAGCAGCACGCGAGCCTCCCCAGCCCCCCCTCTCTCTCTCAGCAGCACGCAGCCTCCCCAGCCCCCCTCTCTCTCTCAGCAGCACGCGAGCCCCCTCCCCCTCTCTCAGCAGCACGCGAGCCTCCCCAGCCCCCCCCTCTCTCTCAGCAGAAGGCAGCCTCCCCAGCCCCCCTCTCTCTCAGCAGCACGCGAGCCTCCACAGCCCCTCCCTCTCCCTCGAGCCTCCCCAGCCCCTCCCTCTCCCTCTCTCTCTCTCTCTGCAGCACGCAGCCTCCCCAGCCCCCCCTCTCTCTCAGCAGCAGGCGAGCCTCCCCAGCCCCTCCCTCTCCCTCTCTCTCTCTCAGCAGCACGCGAGCGCCCTCCCCCTCTGTCTCTCAGAAGCACGGGAGCCCCCCCCACTCTCTCTATCTCTCTCTCTCTCTCTCTCTCTCTCTCTCTCTCTCTCTCTCTCTCTCTCTCTCTCTCTCTCTCAGCAGCACGCGAGCCCCCACCCCCTCTGTCTCTCTGCTTCGGGCATTTCTCCCCTGTGTAGTGTGTGAGCAGGTGAGGAGAGAGAGAGAGAGAGAGAGCAAGCCAGTACGTTACAGTGAGCGAGAGCAGGCTCGAAGGCAATGTGTTCCTGTGGTATAGCGGGTCCATAGCTCCCCTTCAAAAGGCCATTTTTAATCAGGCGACTGACAGTAGTGGAGTCAGGCACAGAGAAGGTCAGCTGCAGAGAGAGCGTCTCGACTGTTGTAGGGTCTGAAGCAGGTGAGACGCTAATGAAAAAGAGGCACAGGGCTTATTGATTTTTAAAGACTGCTTCCTTCATTGTGTTTTAACTTCAGTTTTAAAGGATTGCACGGCTCTCTCTTGCGCTGCCTGTGTGTGCCTCTGTCTCTCTCTGGCGTTGCCTCTCTGTGTGTGTGTGTGCGCGCCCCTCTGTCTCTCTGGCACTGCCTGTGTGTGCGCGGCTCTCTCTATTGCGCTGCCTGTGTGTGCCTCTGTCTCTCTCTGGCGCTGCCTCTGTGTGAACCAAGGTTCCACTGAGGTTGACTAATGAAAAGTCAAGGTGGCTCAGAGCTGCAAGTGTACTGTGGCACAGACAAACAGAAATGACGGCATGTTTCCCTTGGCGTCGCGTCCGAGTTGGTGGGCGTGGCTCTGTGATTCGTCGTATCCAATGGTCTAAGAGTTGATGGGCGTGGCTCCTTCCTGCGTGCGCCATTGGCATCTTACTTGTCGGCGGTTTAGTGAATCCATGCCCCTTCCGGCGTGCTTTCCATGGTCGGCTATTTGTCTTCTGGCTTAGTGAATTATATATATAGATTTTGACTCATCAGTCCAGAGCACCTGCTGCCATTTTTCTGCACCCCAGTTCCTATGTTTTTGTGCATAACTTGAGTCGCTTGGCCTTGTTTCCACGTCGGAGGTATGGCTTTTTGGCTGCAACTTTTCCATGAAGACCACTTCTGGCCAGACTTCTCCGGACAGTAGATGGGTGTACCTGGGTCCCACTGGTTTCTGCCAGTTCTGAGCTGATGGCACTACTGGACATCTTCCGATTTCGAAGGGTAATAAGCTTGCTGTGTTTTTCATCTGTTGCACTAAGTTTTCTTGGCCGACCACTGTGTCTACGATCCTCAACGTTGCCTGTTTCTTTGTGCTTCTTCAAAAGAGCTTGAGCAGCACATCTTGAAACCCCAGTCTGCTTTGAAATCTTTGTCTGGGAGAGACCTTGCTGATGCAGTATAACTACCTTGTGTCTTGTTGCTGTAAATGTCCAGGAAGCTGATGTGTCGGTTGATTTCTTTTTCCATTGTGAACTGGATTGCAGGGAATATTGTGTTGATATGATTGTAGAACTCATTCAGCTGGTTGGTTCTTAGTATGACGAATGTGTCGTCTACATTTACATCAAAAGAAATAGTGACGCCACCCTGACCACAAGTGTTTACCGCAAACAATGCTACGCAGACAAGATTCTACACTTCTCCAGCAACCACCCAGTATCTCATAAATGGAGCTGCGTGAAAACCCTATTCAAATGAGTCCACACTCATTTGTAATACCAAGGAAACAAAAATTAATGAGAGACGCTATCTCTTCCACCTTTTCACCTCGAACGGATACTCAAAAACATTCATTAATCGGAGTCTACACAGCAGACGCCAAATGAATCAGCAAACAATCGACTTAAATCAGAACCCCCACCCCACCTGGCACTCACTCCCTTATCACCATAATGTGTCAGAAGGCACTGCACGCACCCTGACCAAGTGGGGCATCAGAATAGCACATAAACCCACGAACAATCTGCGCACGGTCCTGTTTAATGCTAAAAACAAGAAATCGACAGCCGAAACACGAAACGCAGTTTATAGTATTCCATGCAATTCTTGCTCAGCGGTATACATAGGACAAACGTCAAAAAGAATCTCAACACGTGTACAGGAACATCGCAACGCCGTCAGAAGAAAGGACGCACTATCTTTGATCTATGCACATACTAAATCGACAGGACACACATTCAACTGGGACAACGTAAAAGTAAAATTTAAGGCCAGTACTAAAAGTGCCAGAGAGTTGGCCGAGTCTTGGCTATCAGATGAAAACGCCATCAACAGACACTTGGACATAAATCCATCATATGCCAACTTAAGAAGAACATGTACACAATAAATAAACTATACAACCCCCCCCCCCCCCCCCCCGATCATACTGACTTAGTCACCTCCACCCACCCCCCACTGAATGTGTTGCTATATATTGCCTTTGATTCTTGTAAGTCTAAGCATTATCCTCTGATGAAGACCCCTGATAGGGGTTGAAAGCTCAGGAATAAAAAAAAAACTATTTTATGATACGTGATTCTTTTTTCTCCCTTCGTGGATCTCCAGCTGCAAATATATATATATATATATATATATATATATATATATATATATATATATATATAAAATATAATATACAGTCGACCCTTGATATACGACCAGCTTGACATGCGAACAACTTGATTTACGACCAAAATTTTTATTTTGATTTACGACCAACATCTTGCGTTATGACCTGAATGCGGTCACGTGTATCCGCTTGCGCGATTGTAAACAAACAGAAACATTCCTATTAATGCGGCACTCATTAAATAAAATGTCAGGTTTGTAAACTCTCTTGGGACCTCCCCCAACTAGAAGACATGCCAAAGTCCAAACTCCTTATGGAAGACTGTTTATCTGTTGCTGGGGCAACAGCCGGCTTAAAGCTGTGCTGAGTCTCTCAGCCAAAGCAAACAGAAAAGATATCGATGGGTGATATGCATGTGATATCCCTGCCCGGCAATGGACAAGCAAGCTTCCACAGTCGCGGCAATCGCGCTTCAGCACGCACTTCAGCATGTCGTTCCCATTGAGTGGGGAGTGGGGGGGGGGGGGTCTCAGAAGAGTTCAGAAACAGTTCCTTGTATCATCGCAAGGAAATGCTGAGAAAAATTCTCGTCAGAATAACTTGTAGGCAGGAGGAGATTAAAATTAACGCAAAAGAAGCTATTGAAATGATTGCAAATGCCTGAGCGCAAGTTAAAGAAAGCCTTTAAAAAGCCTTCAGTTTCATTATTATCCTCCTCCCTTCCTGCAGCCCAAAGATGTCAAATTAAATGGTGAGTACAGTATGAAATTGTTGTTTCTGGTAGGCTAGGCACTTTTTATTACTTTTTGGTTAGTACATTAGAAAAATTATTGGTGTTTTGGTAAATTATGCACATTATACAACCCTTTTTTTATTATGAAAAGGTTAAGTAAGTGTTGCAGTGGGAGGTTCGGAACGCATTATGGATATTTCCATTGTTTCTTATGGGAAAAATAGTCTTGACTTACAACCAACTTGAGTTACAACCAGCCCTCGCGAACGAATTGAGTTCGTAAGTCAAGGGTCCACTGTAAAATGGTTGAAATAGTTTACAGTCAAATAATGCGAAGAGTACGCGACACATGTTTCGCCCTAATTCTGGGCTCATCAGGCGTACACACTCACTGCACCCCCCTCTTGGGAAATCGAACCTCGGAGCTAGAGGCGAAGCCTCCAACGTTGCGCCATGGCGTGTGGTTCGTTCATTTGACAGCATGTAGATCGGGGTAATTACATTCATGGCATTCGTAGTCTGAATCACAATCTGATTGTATGGGTGGTTACCTACCAGGTAACGCTTGTGGTTGGTCAGCAAGTCAGCTAACATCCGCCACAGTGCCCTCCCATACGATCAGATTGTGATTCAGACAACGAATGCCATGAATGTAATTACCCCGATCTACATGCTGTCAAAAGAACGAACCACACGCCGTGGCGCAACATTAGACGCTTCGCCTCTAGCACTGACGTCTGAGGTTCGATTCCCCGAGTGGGGGGTGTAGTGAGTGTGTACGCCTGATAAGCCCAGAATTAGGGCGAAACACGTGTCGCATACTCTTTGGTTGAAATAGTTTACTGTCAAATAATGCATTCTATGGTCTGGTTCTCGCAACTGAAAGAGTGCACCGTGGCGGATTTTAGCTGACTTGCTGACCAACCACAAGCGATACCTGGTAGGTAACCACCCATACAATCAGATTGTGATTCAGACTACGAATGCCATGAATATATATGAATATGTATATATATATATATATATACACACACACACAGTAATCCCTCGCTATATCGCGCTTCGCCTTTCGCGGCTTCACTCTATCGCGGATTTTATACGTAAGCATATTTAAATATATATCGCGGATTTTTTGCTAGTTTGCGGATTTCTTCGGACAACGGGTCTTTTAATTTCTGGTATATGCTTCCTCAGTTGGTTTGCCCAGTTGATTTCATACAAGGGATGCTATTGGCAGATGGCAGAGAAGCTACCCAACTTACTTTTCTCTCTCTCTCTCTTGCTCTGACATTCTTTGCTCCTGACGGAGGGGCTGTTCGCACACCTAGACGGTACGGACGCTCATCTAAAAATGCTGAAAGATTACCTTCACGTTGCTCCCTTCTGTGCAGCTGTAACAAAGTAGCAAAGGCTACCATCAGTAACACACTATGCCTCCAGGGACTCAAATCCTGCAGTGCCAGACGTGTCCTCCTGCTTAAGCCAGTACATGTGCAGGCCCGTCTGAAGTTTGCTAGAGAGCATTTGGATGATCCAGAAGAGGATTGGGAGAATGTCATATGGTCAGATGAAACCAAAATAGAACTTTTTGGTAAAAACTCTACTCGTTGTGTTTGGAGGAGAAAGAATGCTGAGTTGCATCCAAAGTACACCATACCTACTGTAAAGCATGGGGGTGGAAACATCATGCTTTGGGGCTGTTTTTCTGCAAAGGGACCAGGACAACTGATCCGTGTAAAGGAAAGAATGAATGGGGCCATGTATCGTAAGATTTTGAGTGAAAACCTCCTTCCATCAGCAAGGGCATTGAAGATGAAATGTGGCTGGGTCTTTCAGCATGACAATGATCCCAAACACACCACCCGGGTAACGAAGGAGTGGCTTCGTAAGAAGCATTTCAAGGTCCTGGAGTGGCCTAGCCAGTCTTCAGATCTCAACCCCAATCTTTGGAGGGAGTTGAAAGTCCGTGTTGCCCAGCGACAGCCCCAAAACATCACTGCTCTAGAGAAGATCTGCATGGAGGAATGGGCCAAAATACCAGCAACAGTGTGTGAAAACCTTGTGAAGACTTACAGAAAATGTTTGACCTCTGTCATTGCCAACAAAGGGTATTTAACAAAGTATTGAGATGAACTTTTGTTATTGACCAAATACTTTTTTTCCACCATAATTTGCAAATAAATTCTTCAAAAATCAGACAATGTGATTTTCTGGATTTTTTTTTTCTCATTTTGTCTCTCATAGTTGAGGTATACCTATGATGAAAATTACAGGCCTCTCTCATCTTTTTAAGTGGGAGAACTTGCACAATTGGTGGCTGACTAAATACTTTTTTGCCCCACTGTATACACACACACACACACACATTGTCACGCACGCGCGATTAGGAGGCAGTCGACCAAACCCACGGCAAGTAGACGGTCAAAAGACAGAGGGCTACAAAAGGGTACTAACCTTTCTCTCTCTTTTTCCGCAGAAGATAAGAAGATAAATAAACCGCCGTATCGCGGAGCCAAAATGGCCGAATACTCTTTCCGTCCTTCATTGATGACGTCACGAAGAAGTCAGAACCAAGACGTCACTTCACCCATTTAATTTCTTGTAGCCATTTTTTTTCTGTATAAATACCCCCTTTTTGCAATATGAGTTTGGCAAATGCTTGGTTGAACCTTATGTTTCAGCGTTTTCTTGACCTGTCCGTTGGACATTATATGGGGCGGTTCCCCAAAACGTTATATGACTGGCTGTCGAATTTTCTTTCTATTATAACAAATATACACACACACACTAGGGGGCCACTTCGCATTTCTTCCGCTCACGTTTTGAAGGGGGTGGCTGGACGCATGCTTTGGAGATGCGGGTGGATCACCTGCTTGCTTGCTGCTCCTCCTGCCGTGCTGCGTGTTCTGCTTCCCGTGCCTGTCCTCGCTTTGCTCGCTTAACCAAACCCCCACCCCCCGGGGTGCAAGTGCACTAAGCACCTGCCACTTCACGTCTCTGCTGCTCGTGTTGTGAAAGTGGGGGCCAAACGCAAGCTAAGGAGATGCGGACAGATCAGCTGCTGTCTTTCTGTTGCTGAGCTGCATGTTCTGCTTGTCGCACTGCGCGTCGATCATTTAAAACCCTGCTATCCTTTGGTCTCACTGGTTTGTCTTGCGGGACGTCAAAGTGTCTCTTGCGGAATGTCCGGGCTGATTATTACTTTCCTTATTTTCTGAATTTGCACATAGATTATTATTGTTCTCTTGTGCGTCCTTTTTTGCCTTCTTTTCTCTCCAACACTTTCGTGTCTCTTTTTGACATGCTGCTCTTTCTTCTTCGCTTAGTCGTTCACATGCCATCTAGAACATATAACATTTTTAAGAGCTGGGAGCACATTTGAAGTGTGTCTGCCAAAAGCATTCCAACAACTGCAAGGTTAGATGTCTGTGAACTTGTTTTAAATTGTTTGTAAGTAGGGCGTGACATGCAAATGTCACCATCTTGCTTCTGTAGTCGAAGGTTCGAGACAACAGCAGGCAGAAACCGATTTGAACAAACAGAAATCTTTTTATTTCTTTCTCTTCTTGGTAAGCAGAGGGTCTGTACAGAGCCTGTCAGCTAGTCACTGACAATATCACGTCACAGGCCCTTTTCATTTTAACAACAGGCTTTTTATATTAATTCAGTCACGTACACAAAGCTTATCTTATAGTTGCAGGTTCACAAACAGCCTTTCCTTACTGGTGGAGTAACTTCTTTTTTTACTAACTAGGACAGGGTGCGGTCTCCCAAAAGCTGACCCACCCTTTATTTATTTCTTTTATTTTCTTGTGGCTATTTTCTACATTTAGGCTCTAATGCTTAATAACTTTTAACTTTCCTTCATCACAATCTTAATGCATTCATATGGTTAATACAAAGAATTCTTATACTTGCAAATACATATACATATACATTTTCTTAGCATCAGCTGGTTTACATAATATATTTTTCATCCACTCAAATGCACACAGATAGTAATCACCAAGGCGATTTAGACTTGTTTATTCATTGCACTAAGGCGTAGTCACGAAATCTTCTTCCCCTCCCTTGGACTAGGTCAAAAGGCCCTCAGCCCAAGATTCTTTGTTCAACTATTATTTAATACATTGATTCAAATTTTTATTATTCCACACTTCTTAAGGTTGTAATGTCTAGTCTCGCATGACGTCAAAGTGTCTCTTCAAGATGATCACGTCTCGACCCAAGATTTTTAATATAATAGATAGATATATACACACAGTATGCAAAGCTGTCTCAGTCACTCAACAAAAAACACATGCTCATTTAGTTAAAAACCTGAAATTTGGTAGGATGGTACATCTAGGTCAGTAGGTATCCTCTAAGAAAGGACATATCAATATTTAGGAGTAAACACAATAGAAAAACTAAATACCGCAAAATCTTAAAATTGTCCTTGACAGATTTGATTGGAATTTGGTGATGTTTCAGAAAAAATGTAAATTTGCCAGCATTTTTTTGTCGATTGCTTATTAATACTATATTGACATGCATATGCAAATGAAGGATGCAGCAGAAGTGATTGATTGGTCCATGTGAATAACACCAATAACAGCAGGGTGGATAGATGACTGACTGAAGATGTGGCAGTGTCCTGGTAAGGAAAAAAGAGACATGATCATTTTGTAAAATGAAAAGAGAGTTTGGCTAGGTTCACTGAAGAAGTAAAGCTCAAAAGTTAGCAAGCACTGTTTTTTTATGTTGCGTACTGGCACTCTTAGATGCGTACCAGGTCTTATCATGGTTATAACTTCTGCTCTGATGGGCATGTGAAGAGGTGACAGGTGGGGGATGGTGAGGAAGGGATAAGACTCAACCACCTTGCTGATTGGGCTCAATAAATTTCCCCATCTTGGTCTTGTACCAGGGACCTAGCAGGGTGGCCAGTAATTGTTGCTGTCTTTTATGACTGTATTCCAGGTTTCCTTACTAAGGCAACTCAGCATATGAGCAGTCATGTGAAAGAGGTGCTCCCTGCCCACCTTTACCTGATTGTCTTTCCCACTCCCTCCTACTCTGGCTACTTCTCAGTATCCTTTTCCCTGACAATATGCACACCCCTGGCCTCCTGTTTACTGGGCATCGTTTCCTTTTTGGGCATTCTTCTCATTCTGCTCCTCCTTCTGAGCACACTCTCCTAATTCAAGCAGGCTGCCCTGTGTCCTATCCAGAAGGAACTCTAGTAAGAGCATGTTGTTCCAGCCAGAGGTGTCCCAGCTGACAAACCTGGTTGCATCTGCTGCCACTTATCCCCAGTAAAATTTCCCAGTGGCAGTTGTTGTCCCATGGTGCCCTGCTCCACCAGGCAGTGGTTGACTGCCTTGTACTATTCCTACAGCCGCTGCAACATATACAGGGTGGAGTTCCACAACATTATTTCATCACAAACCAGACTGTGATGGGGTAGATGGGGCTGCTGGTGCATTTTTGCAAGCCATACACTGGTGGTAGGGGAGCATTGAAAATGGTTGCAGACTTGCCATGCCATGCTGAGAAGTTCACCCAGCCCTGCGTAAGTTTGAAGGAATCTCTGCACCCTCAAGGCTGAGTATGTGAGCAAAACATGGCACATGGGTTAATTTGTATAGCAGCAAGACCGCCAGGATATTGGTGCCATTGTCTTAATACTTCATTGCTTGGCTGCAGCTGACAACAGGTCATCCACTTTTAAGACATGAATCTGAAAGGCTGTCAGGATCGCCAACACATAGTAGTTCCTCTCACCTCGACTCACCACTTCATAGCTCCAGAGGAATTTGCTGGGAGGCTCACCGCAGCTTGTGCATGGGGTGGAACAGGAGAAGGTGGAAGCATCAGAGGAGGAGAGTGGGCTAGACTCTCCTTGAATCCCCTGGAGTGGCACCACCAACTCCAATGATGCCCCCCTAGCAGCAACTTCCTCAGTGCATAGCAGGGTGACCCAATAGGCTGTGAGTGATGGAATACTGACCCTGTCCATGCCTACTTGTCCACGTGTTGGTGATAAAGTGAACCCTGCTGCCCACATTGTGGTTGGGCAACAAGCACACAATCTCTGTGACGTGCTTGTGGAGGGCAAGCATGGCCTTTCTGACAAAGTAATGGCAGCTGAAGATCTTATAGTTGGGGATGTCTTAACTCATCAGGTGGCAGAAAGGAGCTGTGTCCACCAGCCGATAGGGCAGGAGGTGCAATGCCATGACTTTGCCAGGTGCCCATTTAGATGCAGATTTGGAGGCAGCAGGGTGCCCCTCACATTTCATTCCTCTTACATTCCAGCATCTGCAAGATGGTGTACTAGCATGATGGTATACTGGCGTTGTACTTTTAACAGGAGGAAATAAGGAAGGTCGTAATTGAGGAATAGCTGCACACTGGCCACATCTCTGTGAGAGCCTCTGCTGTCTATTTTGTGGCCGAGGAGAACTTGCTTCCACTTGCAGACTCTGCTAGAGGGAGTGCCAAGGAATTGGGAGCAGGCTACACATACTGAAGATGGACCAGTGGACATCTGCCTTCCCTGTTCAATGCTCTTCTGATGCTGATTCCACTGCAGACTGTGGTGGTTCTTTATATGGTTATCGAGAGTTGTAATGCCCATATAAGAACCAGGCTGCCACCTGCACACCCTCTGCCAAAAGAGGTTACAGAAACTAAAGAATGTCCAGATGGCTGACATGCACCACAGCACCCTGGCCACCCTGCTGGCAATGACATGTGGTATGTTATTGGCTCGGGTGCCTCTCTGACACGCTGTCACAAGCTGCTCTGTAGCCGTGTAGGTGGTGCCCAGTGTCTCTCACTGTCTTCCTCTTACACTGACTCAAACTGCAGTTCAACATCTATAGTTGGGACATCCAGCTGTTCTGCCCTTGCTGCTGAGGTCAGGTTCACTGTGCTTGGTGCATTACCCCTTCCCTCCTCACTGTCCTCATTTTAAAGTGTCCCTAGCACATCCCCCATCAACTCCAGTCTGTCACTTCCCAGAGCTCTATCTGCTTCCTGTTGGATTTCTTCCAGAGGTCCACCAAAGTGTAGTCAAAGAGCAGGGGGTATTCCTCCTCAACCGTATGTATTTGGAATGTGGGATCTTTAGCTGCAAAGAAGTGCTCTGCCTACACAGCTGCTTGTTGCCATCCACCTCAGGAAGATCGTCGGGTCTTGCTATTAGTGGTAGAGAGGACATGGATTTGTTGGTGCGGTTGATGCTACTGCGGCCCATGACCACAGCCAACACTTCTTCCTCCAGTCATCATATCTTCATTAAAAGAAAACAATATGGGGAACTGAACACTTTTGTTTTTTTATGGGAGACAAATCAAGGGATAAATGTTACCAAAAATAAAGTGTAAAATATCCAAACACAAAACCAACAAGAATCATTGAGGACAAATATTACTTTTTTCTTCTTTTTTTTCAACCCCACTCAGACGCCACCCCCTTTTCCTTCAAACAACCAAACACACAGAGGGAATGATGACCGCAAATAAAATTCAAACAGTGGACACAAACCAGCAGTAAGTACAAAAAATTTTCAGACAGCAGCTCCAAACAACAGCGATAAATGAAGTCACAATAGCACAGCACAATACTGTTGAATTCTTATGTTCACTCTGCGTCTCCCAAGCTTCTAACACCATGACAGACTAACACTCACAGAGCGTGTGATGGGCAGAATCAGCATTATATACTTGGAGGACTGTCCCATCCAACATTGCAATGGAGAAAAAAATCTCAAAAGCTGGCAGCACGGCTAATTTCCATGCAAATATTCAGCAAAAAAAGAATATTCACTGTGAAAAATGCTTTGCCGTATTTTATCGATCAACCCTACTTCTTAAGTTCAAAAATCTCAAACGTGCCTTTGAGACACCACAAAACAGAGAATTTAATATTAATGAAAATGTATTAATAAATCAAAAAAAGAAGCATAAAACTGGCGGGGCAGGAAATTTAATAGAAATAAGGCAAAATTGCTTTCCGAAACAAAAGGCAACAAATTCTGTCCACAATCCTAAATCTGAATACAAAGAATAAAGCAAAATCTCTCCTAAAGAAGAAAATTTAAAACTCCGTACTCTCAATGAAAGACACTCAAACAAAATGTCACTCTGAAGATCCTTGATCCTCAGCCTACACCTAGAATATATAAGATGAAGGATGAAGGTGGTAGATCATCATCAGCGAAATCATAAAGTGGTGGCATTTCCTGAGATTCCACCCACAGAACACAAATGGGGGAAAAAATTAAAATGAATATAATGATAAGCCACAATATTAAAATCACCTGCTTAATACTCTTTGTGCTACTTTAACAGCTCCAACCCATTGAAACCTGGATACTGCTAGACTGCTGAAGGTGTCTTGTGGTATCCGGCACCAAGACATAGTAGAAGTCAACCATATTAATTAAAGAAAGAAACTTATCCTCTTCCAGGACAAGTCTAATAAACCTTTATAAGTCAGTAATCAGGCAGGAGAAAGTTTGTCCTTCTGTGTCATTTATTTACCCATGTAGCACCATGCTGTGGAGGGAGCATCCATCACAATAGTCTGTTATAACATGATCAGAATGGTCAAAAAGTACAGGTAGAGGGTTATATTTATAGATAACTGAATTTGCATTACAGTGCTGAATTAACGCTAATACATCATAGTCTGATTGGTTAAAAGACATGAAGTGCTTTATTTTAACACAGAGCACAACCAGCCTAAAATAAAAATCTTTCCCCATTATATCCTTGTTTTTCAATCCACTGTTATTGCTTTAAAAGCTGTATATGTGCAAACTAGCAAGAACTTTACATCAGCCAGTTTCTTGAAACATCCCCCTGGAACATTCTGCTCATTTACTTGACTATTTCAGCAGTCTCTTTATGAATTTTATAAAACAAATGTTTATATATTTCACTGTGTATTGCAAGCCAAAATACTTAACTACTGTTACCTCTAAATTATTCTCTCACTAAGTTAGCAGCAGATCCTTTAAGTCCTGTAAATTATGAGGTGGGGTCTCCATGGATTGGACTTGCTTTTCCAGGACATACCACAGGTGTTTGATCTTATTGAGATCTGGGGAATTTGGAAGTCAACACCTTGAACTCTTTGTCATCTTCTTCACATCATTCCTAAACAGTTTACGCAGTGTGGCTGGGAGCATCATCCTGCTGAATGAGGCCACTGTCATCAGATAATACTTTTGCCCTGAAGGGGAGTGTGTTGTCTGAAACAGTCTTTACGTACGTGGTATATGTCTAAATAACATCCACATGAATGCCAGGATCCTAGGTTTCTCAGTAAAATTTTGTTTAGAGCATCAAACTGCCTACACCAGATTGACTTCTTCCCAAAGTGCTCCCTGCTGTCACATCTTCCCTTGGTAAACGTGTACACACCCAGCCGTCTACATGATCTTAAAGAAAACGTGATTTATCAGTCCAGACCACCTTCTTCCATTTCTCCATGGTCCAGTTCTGATGCTCAAATGCCTCTTGTAGGTGTTTTCCACAGTGGACTGGGTTCAGCATGGGCACTCTGACTGGTCTACGGCTACACAGTCCCTTACACAACAAGCTGGGGTAGACTGTGTCTTCTGACGGCTTTCTCTCCTGGCCAGCAATTTTTCAGTTATTCAGCAATTTGTGGTACAGTATCTCATCTGTGGGATCGGATCAGACCAGCTAGCTGTTGCTCCTCTTGAAGATCACTTAGCCTTGGGAATCCATATCCCAGCTGTTGGTTCACCAATTATCCTTCCTTGTACCACTTTTCATATGTAGTAACCACTGCATACTGGGAACACCCCACAAGACCTGCCATTTGGAAGATACTCTGACCCAGTCATCCACTTACTGACTAATATTTCCCACCCCTTGATGGATGCCATTGTGATGAAATAAAGAATGTTATTCAACTCACTTTTAGTGGTTTTAATGTTGTGGCTGATCAGTGTAAATATTGAAAAATTAATAAGACAATATACACAAAAATGATAAAATTACACAAGTTTAAATAATATACAACAAAGCCAAAAACAGAATTAACAACATAAATTTAAAAATACTTGGAAAAAATAATATTAAATAAACAAAAAATAAACTTAACCCATACTGTAGTATTGTTTATCTTGTTTTTCAGGAGATTTTTGATAAGATACCACATTAAAGGTTATGTTGTATATGTAGTTGGGTACAAAATTAACTTAGGTGATTAAGTTAAGGGTTATGGTGAGGGGAATGTTTTCTGAATTTGGTGATGCTGAAAGTGGTTTCCCTCAGGGATCAGTGCTAGGGCCACTGCTGTTTTCAGTATATCTAAATAATCTAGAATATAAATAAAAAGCTGGTTAAGTTTGCAGATGAAAGTAAACCAGGAGGAAGGGCACATAATATGGAATAAGATAATTTGTTGCAGAATACCTGGACAATTTACAGGCATAGGAAGATTATGGCAGATGAAATTCAATGTGAGCAAATGTAGGGTATTGCACATAGGAATTAGAATTGTTCGGTTTGACTACACAGTGGGAAATTTGAAAGTTGAATTACACCTTTTAAGAAGAATCAAAGAGTCACAGTGAACTCCTTACTGTGTATATCAAGATTGTGTGAAGAAGTGATCGAGAAGGCTGATAGGATTTTAGGTTATACAAGACAATATGTAGAGTACAATTCAAGGGAGACTATGCTTAAGCTTTATAATGCACTAGTGAGGCCTTAACTGGAGTTCTGTGCTCAATCTTGGTCTCTGTTTTGCAGAAAAAGAAATAGTAGCACTAGAGAAAGTGGAGGAAAGTGACCAGGCTGACTCCAGTATGGAGAGGTTTGCATTATAAGGATGTTTAAATGTATGAAGAGAATTACAGCAGTGATTTTACAATTAGCTGATGGACATATACAGTGATCCCTCGCTATATCGCGCTTCGCCTTTCGCGGCTTCACTCTATCGTGGATTTTATATGTAAACATATTTAAATATATATTTCGGATTTTTTGCTGGTTCGCGGATTTCTGAGGACAATGGGTCTTTTAATTTCTGGTACATGCTTCCTCAGTTGGTTTGCCCAGTTGATTTCATACAAGGGACGCTATTGGCAGATGGCTGAGAAGCTACCCAACTTACGTTTTTCTCTCTGTCTCTTGCGCTGACTTTCTCTGATCCTGACGTAGGGGGTGTGAGCAGGGGGGCTGTTCGCACACCTAGACGATACGAACACTCGTCTAAAAATGCTGAAAGATTATCTTCACGTTGCTACCTTCTGTGCAGCTGCTTAGTGAAGCGACATGCTGCACGGTGCTTCGCATACTTAAAAGCTCGAAGGGCACGTATTGATTTTTGACTGTTTGTTTTTCTCTGTGTCTCTCTATCTCTCTCTCTCTCTCTCTCTCTCTCTCTCTCTCTCTCCCTGCTCCTGACGGAGGGGGTGTGAGCTGCCGCCTTCAACAGCTTTGTACCGGCGGTGCTTCGCATACTTAAAAGCCAAACAGCCCTATTGATTTGTTTGCTTTCCTCTCTCTCCTGATGTGCACTCCTTTGAAGAGGAAGATATGTTTGCATTCTTTTAATTGTGAGACAGAACCGTCATCTCTGTCTTGTCATGGAGCACAGTTTAAACTTTTGAAAAAGAGACAAATGTTTGTTTGCAGTGTTTGAATAACGTTCCTGTCTCTCTACAACCTCCTGTGTTTCTGCGCAAATCTGTGACCCAAGCATGACAATATAAAAATAACCATATAAACATATGGTTTCTACTTTGCGGATTTTCTTATTTCGCGGGTGGCTCTGGAACGCAACCCCCGCGATGGAGGAGGGATTACTGTACTGTTGGTTTTCGTTTATGTTAAATGGTTTGGTTTTTTTTTTGATGCATTTAAACAAATTCTTGAATTTTACAATGTAGTTTGTACTATTGTATTTCTAAGGTGGCAGTGATATTTCTGAGGTGGCAGTGATAGATTGTCCATCTAGCTCAATGAAGAAGATTACTTATGTTCTGTTTTGTGTGTTGTATTTACCCATTGTTTTGACATACATTGCATGCCCAACCTACATGGAAGGGTTTGTCGTTTTGAATTGCCTTTCCCAATATTTCTTCCACCTCGGCATCCCAGCACAAGGGTCTTTTTTTTGGGGAATTTTTCTTGTCTTCTTACTGAGTGAAGGCAGGGGTTATCAAAAAGCAGGGTCTGTTAAAGGCCATTGTGGCATTCCCTGTCTGATGTTTGGGCTATACAAGAAATAAATTGCTGTTTTTGAAATACAAAGTACACCGCCAAGTATCACTTTCAGCATTGGTCTTTCATTGTGAACCTAGGAGGTGTGGAAAACTGGCCTCGACACGCACACATACACAGACTCACAAGTTCCAAAACAGACGTTTTATTATCTTCCGCCATTTACACATCACCACACAGTGCTCAAACTCACACTGCTCAGTCTTTTCTCTTCTCTTTACTGCCGCCTCCACTCCTCTCTTGCACGCTCTGTCCTCTGCCTCCCAACTCCGGCTCCCGGAATGGAGTGAGGTGGCCCCTTTTATAATGTACCCGGATGTGCTCCAGGTTCTCTGTAATTACCTTCCTGCAGCACTTCCTGGTGTTACAGAAGTGCTGCATGGGCACCCGGAAGCACCCCGGGTGTACCTGCTTCCTGTTCCAGCAGCACTTCCTGTTGTGGCGAAAGTGCTGAAGTCCATGTCTCCAGAACTATCCGGGCGCCCCCTGGCGGTGGCCACAGGCCCCAACAGGGTTAAGCTTCTAAGCTCCGATCCCATAGCCCCAATAAAAACCAGGGTGGCCGCCCTCTTGTGTCTTGGGTAAGGTATTGTCCCTCTCCTGGTCCTTCCACTTTCCAGCGTCCCAGCTGCGCAGGATCCCCAGCTGTCGGCCACAGAGGACAGATGTAACGTGGTACTTTTGGCCATAAATGAGTGCCTTTTAGGAGAAAAAATACATGATATTAGTTCAACTGTACTGAAATGTCTTGTGCACATCATATTGAATTGCGTGCACACATTGTTTTACAATGTACACAAGCAAAGAAAGATGACTGTTTTTTTTTTTTACTCTAGAATCCCTGAAGCCTACGAAAAAACTTGTAATCCTGGGCCACCTTAAATTCCTTCGCACCTCCTCATCAGCATCTTTTGTTTTTCAAATGTGTCATCAGCACCGGCAGTAGACAACCTACTGACATGAAGTGTATAATGTGTGAAGACTGTCCAAATATCAAATAAACACTTTCACAAAAGACATACATAGCAAGTGCACTTTTTTTCTAGAATTTAACCAAAGTAAAAGAAATTGGTATAGGGTACAATACAAACACACACACATATATGTCTGCTTGGTTGGTGTAGAGGCAAGAACTGCCCTCTCCCAGTCGAGAGGTTGTGGGTTTGATCATGCGAGCAAAGCATTGGTTACTGAGAATGCAGACAGACTTCTTCTTTTTGGGAGAATTGTTCGCATGTCATTGAAGGACATGCGTGTGGCAGATTCACTGGCAGGATGACGCCCAACCTATGCATGGTGTAGCTGTGTTGTTCTTACATGTGAGTGGACGTTTCTCACAGGGAGGGCTTCTGTTCTCATCCGAGTTCACCTCTGTTATAGCATGTCAAATGCATTGTATCTGTGTCAGATCAGAGAGCGTGAACGTGACTGAGAGAATAAAAGTGAACAGACTCAAATAAATCAAATGTATGTTTTTATACTATAATAGTAATAATAATAGCTGCTCGCTACTCAAAACAGTTAATGTGTAAACGACCTGGGATCGAAATCACAGCCTCACGACCTGGAGACAGCAGTTCTTACTTCTGCACAAGCCAAGCAGACATATAAATGTGTGTGTGTGTGTGTTTATGTTGTACCCTATCCCAATTTCTTTTACTTTGGTTAAGTTCTAGAAAAAAATTGCACTTGTTTTGTTATATCTGTACCTTTTGTGAAAGTGTTTTTTTGATATTTGGACTTCAGTCTTCACACATTATACACTTCACATCAGCTTTTTGCCAATTATTTGTAGAACATGAAAAAAGTTTCTGTTGAAGTTATATGTTCAACATTTTTTTCCTTGCATTTCCTGTCATCCAACATTTATGCAAATCGTTGTAGACACAGAACGCACATGAAATGTATTTGTTCCAAATAACAATATATTATTTACCTTATAGGCCTACAGTTCAAGGCACCTCACACCCAGATAAACAGAATTGAGGTGGGAGAACTTTCTGTACGACTAAAGCTGTGTAATAATAATAATAATAATAATAGGTAAATGTTGCAATATAAATACAAAATTATAATGTAGGCTATAAATTAGCACAAAAGTAGGTCTTTGTAGCTTTAACATCCGTAAACAATTTGAATATGTAACCAATCAAACTCTCTGTATAAGCAGTCACACTGTTTAAATTAGAAATATGAATCACGCCTTACTACCAGCAAAGATGATATAAAATCACCATTGCTGGTCCTGTGGCTCCAACATCCTCCTCCACCTTTAGGATGTGTTGTCTCCTCTGGATTTGAGGTCTTACCAATTCCTTGCCCAGCACTTGAAGAAAGCATTGTCTCCACTGGAGCTTTCCTGTGTTTCAGTTTGTATTCTTTGCCATTCAGATGATAAATGCATTGTAAGCGGAGACATCCAAGATACTTACAGATTTTACAAGTAGCCACCGTAGGTTTTTTCTTTCCCAGCTGTAGCCACTTGAATCAACTTCATCCAAGTTATCTACTCCTTCTTTTGTAGCATTGTAATTCCTAATGAATTCTGATTTATGGGTGAAAGGATGATACTTTTTGTCCCCAAGAAGAAATTAAAAACTTTACAGAATCTCAAAAATATAATAAAAAAGCCCACTCTCACCCCAAAACACATAAGAACGTCTGGCTTGCATAACAGAGAGGCACTGTTGTCAATAACAGGCTAGTAGATGGGAGTTAAGATGGTCAGACCTGCTCAGATTGTACCATAGGTTTATATTTAGAGGCATTGACATTTGAATAGAGTATGTCCTGCTTGTTGTGTCCACATGTGGAACATGCTGATAGGAGTCGCCTTGTTTGAAGTCATCAGCTTTCAGAATGGTTGTTAATAAACAGTGAAACATTTCTGCTACTAAGTCTGCCAGGGTGATATAACTTATCTCCCTGGGCAGTGGCTTATGGTGCTCCCTGACACCGATTATCTGGTTCCCATGCAGTAAACTCATGAGTACCACATTTTTTCCCTGTTTTGGGATGTAAGACACAAGGCATGTGTCAGCTGGGAAGAGAAATGTACTTGAATTGACAGGCCTGTTCTATATACTCATCAGCTAGGGTGGGAGCTATGGTCTGTTTATTTCTTATTGTTGCTATCATTGCCAGCTTTCTCTTTAGGAGTTCCTGTTCCAATGTGTGCAAAGTAAAAAATTATCAAGTGTGATGTTTTGTCAACCCATATCCCTAGGTTAACCTTTTAATTTATTTTTTTTGTAAATGTTGAAAATGGGTCTCAAAAAGTCGATCACCACACAAGGGTTAAAGTGAACTCCAACATGATTCAGCCACTTAGTGCCCACTGAAAATTGGAGAATGACATGTGCTTTAGTAATAGGAATATGCAAATTTTGCCGTGAACAAAAAGTACTGCAAACACCAGCACATTGTTGAAATTGGGAAACTTTGGAAGGGACATCAGTGTAGGAAGATATGAAAGAGATTTTTAACACTGGAATTCCTAAAGCCTATTCCTTTCTTCCTACACTTACCCAGATCTTTGTAGACATGGAACACTCATGAAATGCATGTATTCCAAACAATGACGTACTGTATTATTTACCCTATACAACTCCAGATCTCACATGCAGATAAGGAGCCTTGGCTTGAGCTGGGAGAAGTTTTTGCCCGAGCTGAGCTTCGTCAAGGCAGGGAATGGGACAGCAGGCTACTTGCTGCTTGTGCTGATCGACACATTTACAACACAAAAGACACCGATGAAGAGGTGCGAAGGGATTTAAGATGGGCCGGGATTACAAAATTTTTCGTAGGCTTCAGAAATTCTAGTGCTAATGTTTCGGGAGAATTCAGTGAATAGCAGTAGTTCATTGTACTTTTGGTAACCTGAGTTTTTTTTTTTTTCTGTAGCCATTCACACTAAATAAAGGTGCCTTGAATATGCAGTCTTGGTGCTTCTGTCATTTTCTAGGGCTTAGTGTCCTTTGCCTGGCTGAGATATCTGACAATAAAAACTAAAAAAAAATTTCACACATACTGTAGTTGTCTGGTGTCTTCCGCTTACTTAACTTGTTCTGCTAGGCTAGGGATGGGGAAATGTACTGTTTTAAAAGGAAACTGAGACCCAGTACACACAAGCATGCATACGTATGCGTGTGTTTGTATTCATCCTACAATGGGATGGCATCGTGAAATCAACACGTGTATACATTGTATTAATTTTAATTGCTTCTTACACTTTCAAGGGTCCCCCTTGATTTATGCACATGCACAAAGAAAAAAATCCTTCTTTCTTTCTCTCTCTCTCTCAAAAGTTCTCTGATAATGTCCTACCTACAGAATTTTGTCATGTGCGTGCAAAGGACATATTTTATATGGCATCCCCAACTTAGTGAGTGCCAGCTGTTGCATATCACAGTAGGCCCCAAGCCGTTTGCTGTTGGAAAAAAGTATAAGAGCAGTATACTTTGGAAGGAGAACTAAGCTACAATATTCATTAAAACTGGGGGTCTTTCAAGCATTCTTGCCTCAAAGTAAGAAAATAATGAAAATGTGGCATTTTATAGAAAATTGCACTTCCTTCTGTACATTTCTGCTACAGCATATTCACTTTTTTCCAGTTTGTTTAAAAAATTGATATTGTTATTAATCTTACCAGCAAAGAGCATAAGACAGTAAAGTAAGTTACAATGTTGAAAGCTCATAGCTAAATAAAAATGTTTGTATTTAACTTCCACAAGATACACAGTTAAATACTGAAACCACTATTAAAGGATGATTTTTTAAAAAGCCAGCATCTTGACCTTGTCAAGAAAAGGTCAAGGAATAAATTTTATAGCAAACCAACAATAAAAGAGCCACCTGTTCAGAAACAGGTGAAAAATCATAATACCAAATAAACAAAGCCAGTAAAGCTGCAAAGCTAACTTCAAAATTAAAGGTCAAAAAATGAGTAGATACCAAAAAACAAAACCAATCAGCATCAGTTTTAACAATGAGATCCTTTGCAGTCAATAAAGTTCATCTGGTGGGTAAATAATTTATATCACCAAATAATGGCAAACAAGAGCTCAGTAATACACAAACCACACATGAAACTTGTGCATAAAGTTGTCATGATGAGATAATATTGTTTGAGGGCAAGAGATCATAGTATTTTAGTTGTAGTAGATGGTAGTAGTTTGAACTGCTTGCCAATTTAATCTCTCCCTGCAGTAGATGAATGTGTACTTCATTTGACAACTAAACTTAAATATAGCCTCTGTTTATTGTATATTTTGATGAATATTTATAATTTTCTTATAGTGATCCTTTTGAAGTCAATTGGCATATTTCTTATATGTTGATCTAACTTTGCTCAATACTTTTTCTTTGGTATAATAGCATCATAAGTATTAGCATGTTTATCATTTTTGAAAGTACATACTAATATTGCAACATTTATCAGTTACTTGTAGTTGTGTTTTCTATTTGATCTAACAATTTGAATTGTTTATAGGTGCCACACTTAATATGCGTCCTACTCCCCTTGCAATAGAGGACCCAGAATGGAGACAGACACCACCACCGGTTAGTACTACACCTGGAAGTTTCCGTCTGCGTAGAGGAAGTCGTTTTACATGGAGAAAGGAATGCTTAGCTGTAATGGAAAGGTAAAAATATGTGTAATTTTTCTTTCATTGATTCAATTGTGGTTTTTAGACTTGTTCTTATAAAGTGCTTGTTTTGAATACCAATCCGGATGGACTCATTGACAATGCTGAAGAACATAACAGTGACATGGCATGTCACGATTCACGAAAAATATTTGATGTGCAAAAAACTGGGAATTTATTTGTACAATGAACATTCAAGAGCCCCTACTCTCAGCTTTGTCTGTCTTTGTGTGCTTAACACTAGAATTACCAGAGCCTACGAAAAAACTCGTAGATCCGTCCCACCTTAAATCGCTTCTTAAATCCGTTCACACCTCTCCGCCAGTGTCTTTTGTCCTCTAAATGTGCCAGTAAACACAAGCTGCAAGCAGCCGGCTATTCCATCCTCCCACCGACTTAGAATGTGCATGTACTTCTCCCAGCTTATGCCTTGATTGATTATCTGGGAGTGAAGTGGAGTTTTAGAGTGGAAATAATAGATTGTTATTTGGAACACACGCATTTCATGTGTGTTCCGTTTCTACAGTAATCTTTGTAAACACATTTTTAAAACAGAAACGTTTTTCATATTCTAGTAGTAAATGACAAAATGTAGGCATAAAATATATAATGTATAAAGCCTGAAGTCCAAATATCTATCAGCAATGCTCCGATGTAGAACGCAAGCAACTCTACACGCTAGTTTTTAGATCATGTGTATGTGCCCCAAAAAAAAGTCTAACTGCATTCTCATACCATTGCTTGCGTACTAAAGTGTCAGCAGCCACTCTTCGTGGCATTACACGTATTTTTTGAGCATGCCCTCTGCACTTTACTTGTGACTTTAGGCTGTAGGAAGTAAGTAAATAAATAAAGGTAAATAGGTAAATAACATTGCTTTTGAATGTTATTTACCTTTATTTATTTACTTACTTCCTACAGCGTAAAGTCGCAAGTAGACTGCAGAGCTTCCCGTGTACATATACAAAGTACAGCGATGGCAAAAGCACGATGTGCATTCTTGCTCCAGTGTAGAAGGGTCGTCATGATCTGAGTTTACCTCTGTTATAGCGCATCTATGTGAAACAGCAGTGTCAGATGCGGGGGGGTGTTTGGGCTTGTGAACACGACTGAGATAATAAAACTGAATAATAAAAAAAAAACAAAGCTAACCTTTACAAGTATCATAAATTACACCGGCTGTTACAGACTGAAATCAAATGTATGTTTATATTCTAAAATAGTAAGAATAAGAGCAGTTCACTTCTCAGAACGGAGTTGTGCGGGATCGAACTCGTGATCTTTTGATTACCAGTCAGAAGTTTATACCACTGAGCCACGGAGTTAGTCGTTGTAAATGCATCTCAATGTCGAATGCTAATGCAGCTTTTTTTTCTGCAGTTATATTTTTGAATAAAAGCGCACTTGTTCTGTTATATTTGTACCTTTTGTGAAAGTGGTTCTTTGATATTTGGACATCAGGCTTCACACATTATACACTTCATATCTATATACATTATATAGTTTATGCATACATTTTGTCATTTACTACTAAAATATGAAAAACATTTCTGTTTTAACAATGTGTTTACAAAGATTACTGTAGAAACGGAACACACATGAAATCCGTGTGTTCCAAATAACAATCTATTATTTCCACTCTAAAACTCCACTTCACTCCCAGATAATCAATCAAGTCATAAGCTGGGAGAAGTTCGTGCACGATCTAAGTTGGTGAGGGGATGGAATAGCCGGCTGCTTGCAGCTTGTGTTTATCGGCACGTTTAGAGGACAAAAGACGCTGGCGGAGAGGTGCGAACGGATTTAAGAAGCGATTTAAGGTGGGACGGATCTACAAGTTTTTTCGTAGGCTCTGGTAATTCTGGTGTTAATGGTTACAATAACCTCACTGCAAAAAGGCTTATAGAAATTATTAAGGAACTGGAAGAGCCCCTAAAACAGCTATCGTAGTTAGGTAGAAATAAATGTGCAGGGCTAATGAAACATCAATGACTTAGTCACTTGGATAAAGCAGACTTCAAGGGGATGTTCATATTTTTTTGACATATACTGTAGGTATTTACAAACTTATCAGCTATAGGAGAATGTCAAGATTGCTACTGTTGTTATGTCCTGCTCACGTTTGGAGTATTGTACCTTTAAAATGTAAATGATAAAGAAAAGTACATTGATTTAGAAGTTTACAAAATACATATATTTGTGCAGGAGGGTTTGTAGGTTTTACAGGGTATTAACAAAGCACTTAAGGGAGAAATTAATGTGTAACTGCTTCATGATCTAAACTTTGAGACATGTTGCCATAAGCTTGCTGGAACAGAACATGCTTATTTTAAATGCCTTTGAGTATTTGATAAAAATAACTAAGAAAAAATAGTGATGTAAAAATTCATGCATCAAAAGTATGAATTTATCCTAAAGATCTATTAAAGTGGTTCACTCCTAAACATCTTGAAAAAACATCACAATATGTCTAAGAATATCTATGCATAAGTCACCTGAAAGAGTGCAGGCTTGGGTTCACTAACTAACTAATTTAGAAGCATTATTCAAGCTTGGGTTTCATTTTCGTATTTACTGGTAGCTTCATGGTGTGTGAAGAAAACAACTGCAGAAATATATTAGCAGAAATGCTGTAAGCTAAACAGACGGGGCTGGATATTTGGCATATGCTTCAATATTTAGCCTGGCTAGATGAACTAGACAACTTGATCATTGTTGCTATGACCAATGTATTGTTTTACTCTACAGTCCCCTCCAAAAATATTGGAACATCAAGGCCAATTAATGTGTTTTTATTGTGCACTGAAGACATTTATGCATGAGATCAAAGGATGAATATGAGAAGGGAGATCAGAGTTTCAGCTTTTATTCCCTGGTATTTACATCTAGAAATGTTAAACAACTGTGGCAACTAGGGGGCACACCAGCTCCCCACACATCCAACACAACACAGGCTTTGGACACAAGTGCTGCAAGCAAAGACTTTTTACTGTGGGTAAGCATTTTCCACCACCAACACAAGTACAAAGTAGAAGCACACAGCAACTCTTTGTGTTTGTTTTTGTCTTTCTTCTTCTTTCTCTTTGTCACTGCTTCCTCTGCTCCTCCCAGAAAGCTTTGTCTCCCTCCTCCTGACTCTGGCTGTACAAGCAGTGGCAGGCAGCACTCTTTTATGTGAAACCTCGGAGTACTTCCAGTGTCCCATAACTGTGGCCTGGGAGCACTTCCAGGGTAGGCTAGAGCCCAACAAGGTAGGGCTTGTTAATCTCCACAGCAAAATGGAGCCCAACAGGACTGAGTCCAAGAACTCCAGTTCCCATGATGTCCAGTGGGAAATCGTGGCACTGCTGCAACCCAGGAGGCCTGCCATCCAGCAGTCCAAGAGAGATAATGCCTCATGCATGCTGTCTCCCCCTGTAACCTCCATGCTGAGGGCGTCTCACCCAGACAAGGGCTCCAGCCGTCTTCTCACACAACATAGAACATAGCACATTTTGTATCAAACCACCCAGTTTTTCAAGTGCACAAAAGTATTGGAACAGAATGTTTTCATATAAATTAAAGTAAAAACTATTTAATATATGCTTGCATATCCCTTGCTTACAATAACTGAATCAAGCCTATGACCCATAGACTCAATCAGATTTCTTTTCTCTTCATTGGTTATGCCTTTCCAGTCTTTTACCACAACATCTTTTAGTTGTTGTCTTTTTTTGCAGGGATTCTTTTTTCAGTATTCTCTTCAGGAGGTGAAATGCATGTTCAATTGGGTTAAGATCTGGTGATTGACTTACCAGTCAAAAACCTTCCATTTTCCAACCCTGATGTAGTTCTTTGTTGAGGTGGCAGTGTCTTTTTGATAATTGTCTTGCTGATAAAATTTCTCCCGAATAGTTCGGATTAATTTCTTCATAAATTGGCAGACAATATGTTTCTGCAGACTTCATTCTGCTGCTACCATCATCAGTTACATCATCAATTAAAATTATTGAACCTGATCTGGAAGCACCCATGCAAGCCCTAGCCATGACACAACCTCCACAATGCTTCACAGATGAGCTTGTATGTTTAGGATCATGAGCAGATTCCTTCTTTCTCCATACTTTGGCCTTTCCATCACGTTGGTAGAGCTTAATCTTCTCTCACCAGTAAGCCTGCGATTCTCAAAAGAATCGCAAATCCAAGAATGGCAATCAGTTTCTGTTCCCTCCGATATTTGGATGGATGAAATATCATGGAGGGTGGGTGCGTCCGGGGAAATGTCATTTAATTAAATAAGCATATCAGTACTAAAGCGGTTTCGTTTTGTGGAGCCGTGATTCCTTTGCCTCTGCTGACACCGACTGCTGTCACAGTGGATTACAGCAAGTTTAGTTTACAGGTTGTGTTGTTCAGGTGCTACCCACTGACTCTGGGAAGCCGCTGGGTTTGACTCTGGGGCGCTGAGGGGCTGTGCGCATGCGCCTCTGTGCGTCCTGCGTCCGGAATGAAAAGTAATGGTGGGTGGGAGTGTCCTGGTAAAGTTTTCATTGAATTAAATATAGATATTTGTACTAACATTAACCAATTTATTAAAACAAAATGGAATTGTAATTGTCACATCATGTAAGTCCAAAATGTCTTTGAGTTGTTGCACTTATAAGTAAAACCAATATTGGAGTGGAAAGGTTTAAATGAAGTATTTTGGAAAGTAAACCTTCAAAAAATGGTAAAAACAAAATAGTTAATCAAATGTCTCTTTATAAACCACATTTTGAGTAAAGATGGCTTGCTGTTCTTGAATTAGTTGTCCCTGGTATGGAGTAGTTGCAACCTTTACTTTAACGTCACACGAACGCCAAACTCTTGAAAAGGCAACATAAAGTTGTCCATGTGCAAATACAGGCTCAGATAGGTAAATGCCCACTTTGTTCATGGTTTGTCCTTGGGATTTGTTGATGGTTATGGCAAATGCAGCCTTAATGGGAAATTTAAGTTTAAAGGGTAATTCCAGGTCAGAACTTGTAAGGTCAATTCTGGGAATCAAAGCAGTATTGGTAGTATGGGGTCCCGTTAGCACTTGTGTCTCAATAACATGTTCTGTCATGGTGTTCACGACTAACCGTGTACCGTTGCATAAACCATGTTTAGTATTAAGGTTTCTTAATAGCATGACTATTGTCCCCACTTTAAGGTTAAGATTGTGTTGTGGTAATCCGGCCGGGTTAATAGTGTTTAAATATTCTAATGGGAAATGAAGATGCTCAGTTTCGTCATCAGAATCAATACTGTCAGTACTTAGAAAGACGTGTCTTTCTCCAGGAAGTAATGCAATCACTTGGTTATTTATGTGATCAACGTACGGGCTCGTTTTTGTATTTCCGTTACTTGAGGTGTTTCGTTTTGGAGCCATGAGTTCTTTGCTTCTGGTGTTTGTGAAGCGCGTTGTAGCAGCCTCCGTTTATTGTTTTTATCCATGTGGTCTCGTTTTTTTTTCTCTGTTACTGAATGACCGTTCTGTGATTCAAACATGCCACACAGACTGCTGGCACAGTGGATTAGAGCAAGTTTAGTTTACAGGTTGTGGTGTTTGGGCGCGACCTACTGACTCTGGGAAGCCGCTGCGTTTGACTCTGGGGCGCTGACTCTGGGAAGCCGCTGCGTTTGACTCTGGGGCGCGTTGTTGGAGCCTCCGTTTATTGTTTTTATCCATGTGGTCTATGCCACACAGACTGCTGGCACAGTGGATTAGAGCAAGTTTAGTTTACAGGTTGTGTTGTTTGGGCACCACCTACTGACTCTGGGAAGCCGCTGCGTTTGACTCTGGGGCGCCACGGCGTAGTGCGCATGCGCTTCGGTGCGTCTGCCGTGCATAAATTAAACTGTGGTTTAGTAATATAGATCAGTCCATGAAACTTTGTTCCGGAACTGTTGTGGCTCATCTCTTTACTTTTTTGCAAATTCCAATTTGACTTTCCTATTTTTATTGCTGATGAGTGGTTTGCATCTTGTAGTATGGCCTCTGTATTTGTTGTTCAATAAGTTTCCTACAAGCAGTAGACTGTAATACTTCCACCCCTGATCTTTGGAGGTTGTTCATGATGTTATAGACTGTTGTTTTGGGTTTTTTTTTTATTGCTCTCACCATTTGTCTGTCATCAGTTGTTGTTGTTATTTTCTTTGGACAACCGGTTTGATGCCTGTTTCTCAGCAGACCAGTGGTTTCCTTTTTTTCAGGACATTTCAAATTGTAGCACTGGCTATGCCCAATGGTTTTGAAATACCTCTGATGGTTTTTCCCCCTTTTCTCAGCTTCAGAATTGCATGCTTTTTCACCCATAGGCAACTCTCTAGTCTTCATGTTAGTCTGCCCTTCTTAACTACGAATGCAGTCTTCACAGGTGAAAACCAAAGCTTAAACTTAGAGCAGATATCTTGGGCTACTTTGTAACGGCCGACCCCTTATCCAGCCAGCAGCTACACCTCCAAGACCTGTGGCCTGGATAAACTACTGAGCTGAATCTAAATAACAACCTGTACCTCTAACAAATGAAAAATTTCCCCACAATCGATGGTTTAATCAAGCACGCCAAAAACAGATATGTAAAAATAGGTGATTAATTATATTAAATGAAACAACAACAAGAAAAATAGCAAAATAAATAAATATATATATCCCTCCACCAAAGCAACAACGTGACAACACCATATATATATATATATATATATATATATATATATATATATATATATATATATATATATATATATATATATAAAATATATACATACAATAAACCCTCCCTTGCCCTTGTAACATATAACAAACAACACGAATAACAAAAATGAATGAGATTCGGAAATGAATGGTTGTGAACTTGAGTCCGAGTAACAATTGTCCTGAATGCAGATGACTGGTTAACCGATATGAGTGTTTGTATTTCCCGGAACAAAATGGAACAGCCTCGCCGTGAATCCTCGGCGCGTGGTGGATGATGAAGTCTGACCCCGGGGTCTCTCGTGATGAGGGTATTAGAGTAAGTCCGGCAGAATGAAAAAAAAACTGGATGCAAATGCGCGATGTGGAATACAGCAGGTACAGGTGGTTCGTGGTCGTGAAAATGAAAGTCTCCTTCTCTCTCCTCTCCTCCTCTTCTGTTCCCTCCTGATTGTTTATATAGTCCTGTGCCGAATGTAATTGATTATTATACACAGGTACCTTCCATAATTAAGGGGCTGTGGTCTCCCTCCATCATCCGTCCCCCCTTTTATTTACGGGGACGACATTCGCTGATGCACACATTAAACAGCAAACGGGACGATGGAAACAAAACGCACACAATACTAACATTGACAACACTATTACTATGTAGCCCCGCTACAACTTAATGATTAAACAATCAAATCTTTTATGACACATCTGGGTAGCAAGAAACACCTGTCGCTTGTCATGTTCCAATACTTCTTGAAAAACTGGGTGGGTTGATACAAAATATGCCATGTTTTATGTTGTTTAACATGTCTAAATGTAAATACCAGGGAATAAAAGCTGAAACTCTCCTCTCATAGTCATCTTTTGATCTCACACACAAATGTCTTCAGTAAACAGAAAAAACAAATTAATTGGCTTTGCTGTTCCAATAATTTTGTAGGGGACTGTGCATATATTTTCATACTAGCTTTTCCCAGTGCTGGATTACGACGCCAGAGACAGTGTCCTTTCTTGGTAGCCCTGGGCACAGGGCAGAAAACAGTCAGTCCTAAACACAGAGCTAGTCATATAGACACATATGCCTAAGCCAGTATTTCTCAATCACTTTTAAATCGCATATAGCAGTCACTGGGTCGCAAACAAATGAGACTTTCTTACATGTATATTGTGCCCCACAACTGCCACTGCCACCGAAGGCATCAACAGAGCTGTCATAATTGCAGAAGCTATTTTGTTCTGTCTTTTATACACAGCTGTGACATGTAATATGAATGACCAGTCATAGACAACTAAACATCATTAGAATGGGCTGAAACTCGGCTCTCCAATGGTATTGAGCTTTTTGCTGCATGTGGATTGAAGTAGATGAAATCTTTGATAAATCGGGTTCACTCAGTTGTGATTTACTGCTCGCCTTGGGTTATACGTGTGGCAATAACACATTTTAAAAAGGAAAGGGAGTGGACAACATGGAAACCTTTTGATTTATTTTAAAAAAGACATCCTTAGGTATGTAAAAATACCATTATTGCTTTTAATTGACTTGTGGGTTTACTATAGCTTACATAAACAATTTTGTAATATTGCTGTGCCCTGCTAGTGGGACACCTTGTGCATAAGTAATTAGTGGCCTCTGTACATTGCCTGGATATTATATTGACAAGTCTACTATGACTCTTGGATCCTTCTAATTAGGAGTACTTTCAAGTTTCAGACCTTCTATTGTGTATTCACATCTAATGAGTATACTTCCATGTGTAGTACTTCATATTTACATACATTAAAATTTATCTGTCACAAATCAGCTTATGCCAGCAAGCTGTCCAGATCCCCCTTTCAATATTATATAAACCTTCCACCTAGTTTGCTATCATTTACAAACTTAACCAGCTAATTGTTTTTATTCTTATTTAGATTATTGCACTACATTTTATTCCATTACTATTTGGACATTGAGACAATTTTCATAATTTTGGTTCTTTGAGCTACCACATTGGATTTGATCAAGACGCAATGCAATGAAGTGTAGACTTGCAGTTTTGATTGAAAGGGGTTTAGCAAAAACATTGCATGGTCTGTTTAGAAAAGACAGCCATTTTTATTCATGGTGCCCCCCAACTAACATAATCATGAATAAAATAATCATTTTTAATACTTGTTTGAAAGTCCTTTCCAGTCAATGACTGCCTGAAATCTGGAACCCATGGCCATCTCCAAGTGCTTGTTTTACACCCTACTGTTGCTTTTCCAGGGCTTTACGACAGCTGTTTTCATGTGCTGCTGTTTGCTGGACTTTCTGCCTTCAGTTTTGTCTTCAGCAAGTGAAATGCATGGCTGATTGAGGTCAGTTGATTGACATGGCCATTGAAGAATGTTCCACTACTTTGCATTGAAAGTGCTTGGTTTGCTTTCAAAATATGTTTTGGCTCATTGTCCATCTGTACTGTGAAGCATTGTCCGATCAGTTTTGCAGCATTTATCTGAATTAGAGTAGACAATATAGCCCAGTACTTCAGAAATCATCCTGCTACTTCTGTCAGGACTTACATCGTCAATAAACACTAGTGACCCACTTCCATTGGCAAGCACACATGCCCGTGCCATAACACTGCTTTAACCATGTTTCACAGATGATGTGGTATGCTACAGATCATGAGCAAATCCTTCTCTTCTCCATACTCTTCTATACATCATTTTGGTACATATTGATCCGTGTTTCATTTGTCCAAAGAAAATTGTTCCAAAACTGAACTGTTTTAATAAAAACTATTTTTGGTAAAGTCTAATCTGTCCTTCCTATGCTTGAGGCTTACTAGTGGTTTACACCTTGACGTAAACCCCTCTGTCTTTACTTTCATGAAGTCTTCTCTTTATTGTGGACTTCGTGAATGATAGGGCTACCTCCCAAAGAGTGTTCCTGGTTTAGCTAAATGTTTTGAAAGGGGTTATACTTCGCCAAGGAAAGAATTCTGTGATCATACAGCATTGCTGTCTTCCATGGTCGTCCAGGCCTTCTGGTGTTGCTGAGCTCACCAGTGCATTCCTTCTATTTAAGAATGTATCAGATGGTTGCAACTCCTGGAGCCCCATGCATAACGCCGTGCGTAGAATTCGCACTATAACATGACATAAGCACAAAAGCGGAAATGTGCTTACGCACAAAAAAATCCAGATCCATAGATCTGTGCGAACACCAGCTTCCACGTTCTTCCACTACATAAATCCCGGTCAGCATGAAAATTAACGCACGTGCACGCGCCTGCTGTCCCGCCCCAACTCCTCCCAGAATTACGCCTCTTTGAATATGCAAATCAATATAAATAGCCATTAAGCTCAGCTTTCTGTGAAAACACAATGGCAAAAGTATGCAGGGAAAATAGAAGAATTTCAGCGAATACCAAGTGGAGGCAAGGAAAAATGTACTATTTGTTGGTTTAAACATTGGTATAAACAACTAAAGGAAGTTGATCGAGTGACATAGCATGTCGGAGAAACTCGAAAGCTCAAGTTCACAAAGTCGCACAGTGCCCGAAATAAAAAAGAAGTTGTCAGATATCAAAGTCACCGTGAAAAGACGAGTCGTAGCCCACCGTCTGAGTGTCATATGAAACCTTATTAGGGTACAGAGAAAAAAAAGGCACACCATGTGAAAAAAGCACGAAACGTCAACTTTAATCTCTAAATTTCCACTTTAATCACATAGTTTATTTTGTCATTAAAGTAGAACATCATAAACTTAAAATTGTTTAATTTACTAGTTTCTCAAGTCCCATCGTAACTAAAGTAGCACATTAAATGCTTTGTTTTGTATTTGATCTTCTGTGTGCTCTATGTGTGTGAATCACTACGTGCTTCCGGGCTTTCTCTTCCTCCGACAGGACACATAATCCATTACATTCGTGATATTACAGCTCTCTGAATAATTAAAATACTGAGATAGATAAATAGATAGATACTTTATTAATCCCAAGAGGAAATTCACTAAATTCACTATGAAGATATTTCGATGTTCCTTAAATGTTTTGAAGAATCTACGTTCTAAGCTTACAAATGGCTTAACGTCTATTAGGAGTTAAAGCATGTTATTAAACATGAGAACACAGTGGCACAGTGATTGTTCATGTCTCACACCAGATGCTTGGTGCGCCATGCGCGACCTTCGATGAAGTACTTTATTGTAGCAGTACTGTCTCTTTCAAACGTACTAACCTCCAATTCCTGTCCTTACTTTTCTTTCTCTAAATACCCAATCGCCACATAATCAGCTCTGTAATAGACGTTAAGCCATTTGTAAGCTTAGAACGTAGATTCTTCAAAACATTTAAGGAACATCGAAATATCTTCATAGCACGTGCTTAATTATTCTGTCCATCTATCCTTCCAGTGTCGCGTCAGCACCAGCAAGAATACAGCGCGAGGCAGGAACAATCTGTGAATGGAGTGCCAGCGGCTTGCTAGTGCTGCGGCACCGTGTAGTTAAAGTTTTATCTGTATAATATAATAAACATATTTTGCTGCATTTCATCTTAAAAATGATATCGTCATCATATGTATATATGCGCGTTATAAAGTGGTTGTGCAATATTATAACTGTATCACAAGTTTACAGTGAGGTAATTGTACTTTTAAGTACAAACAGTTCTACAAGGAGCACTTGATGGACTGATTGAGTGCGTTTAGAGTTCTTGGGATGAAACTGTTTCTGAACTGCAAGGTCAGTACAGAAAAGGCTCTGAAGCGTTTGTCATATGAGAGCAGTTCAGTGCATGTGCTTGATGCTGTATACCGATAATTCTCTTTCCGATCAGCTGCTGTACAGCTGTGATTCACACTCAGATACAGTGATATAAATACTCTGAGTGGTGCAGTGAGAGTAATATGGAAAAAGATGATCCGATGTGGCAACCCCTAACAGGAGCAGCTGAAAGAAGAAGAAGAAGGTGCAGTGAGAGTAGCAACGCTAAAGCAGTTATGGTATTTGGAATAGTTTGACCATTCTGTGGACCATTATATTGTTACAGGTTAATTACAATCAGATGCACTAACCTAATAAACAATATGCAGTTAATTTCAGTGTATTTATAAAGCTGCGTCAGGGATGTGGATCTAAAAAAGAAAGGGTAACCACACAGGAACAGTAGCACTGCTTTGACGCTGGGTGCCGCCAGTCTGCAAAACCAGGCGGAGACCTTGCATACGACAGGGTATGAGCTACTGTGGAAATATGCGTGGCTTTACACCAAGTTTAGGTTTTATACATCGCGATTTGAACGTGGAAACATTCTTATGCAGCATTTTTGTGCGTACACACCATTTATACATGAGGCCCCTGGTGTTTTTACTATCTCTATGATTGGTTGGTTTTGTTTTCTCATCCTAATGATAGCCTGTTTTTACTTGCATGGACAGCTCTTTGGACCTCATATTGATAGTTAACAGAGACAACTTCAAAATGCAAATTCCACACTTGGAATCAACTGCAGACCTTCTACCTGCTTAATATTTAATGAAATAATGAGGGACTGTATCAAGTTGCTGCGGTGGGTTGGCACTCTGCCTGGGATTGGTTCCTGCCTTGTGCCCTGTGTTGGCTGGGATTGGCTCCAGCAGACCCCCGTGACCCTGTGTTCGGATTCAGCGGGTTGGAAAATGGATGGATGGATGTATCAAGCTGGGGATGCTCTTTCTCCCTTGGGATGTGTCCTTTCTTGATGCAGAACAGACTAGAGCCAATACCCATCCCTTCACCATGGCTGAAATAATCAGACAAAAGAAATATGGTACAAAAAGAGATATATGGATTTAACTTGCTTTAATATATAACTTCCATTCCCATACTAAAACAATGAATAATTCATTTATACATACATATCCACGGCAAAGAGAAGCCATGGAACAGTACAGTCATCACAGCCAGTTCCTCAGATGGGGAATTGCTGAGACCTCTCATCATTATAACCACTCACATATTTACAAATGCATAGAATTGTTGTTAGATATTGGCAACTGCCAGATGGGCTGTCTGGTTATTCTTGGACTGTGCCCAAATAATTCCTTCACCTGTTCTCATCATTTATGGCATACTGTGGTTTTAACCACTTTGGTCAAGCAGACATCAGCACTTTTAAAATAGCCAGCCTGTGTGTCCTTCACATGCCTCTGTCTATCTTCTTGGTGCTTCCCCTCTTTGTTAGTTTATGAACTATAAAATAATGGATTTGAAATAATCTTCACAGATTACAATGTCAGAAAATAACATAATTGCTACCAGGACCTGCTCACACCTGGCTGTCGAACAGCTTGTCAGTTAGTTGTTCAAATACTTTTGAGCCCCTGTAGATGGGGTACCATGTATGGCTGTCATTTCTAAATGGCTCTTATGATATTTTTGTTAAATCCTTTGAATTAATGCTGAAGGCCTGCACTTCAATCATGTAATGATTTCTTCATTTCAAGTCTATTGTGGTGGCGCACAGAGACAAAATTATGAAAACTGTATCTCTGTCCAAATATTTATGGACCTTACTATAATGAAAAGACTAATGGCTTCAGAAGGGCATCGCTTTTAGTAATACCTAATTCAGAAAAATGTACTTTCACCTTAAATCTTTCCTTAACCCTTGTATACATTACACTTTTTGTAGTACTAGGGTGTTGTACCGTGTTAGCCATTATGAATGTAGAGAAAAGCCAAGCAAAATGACACCTTTTATTGGCTAACTAAAAAGACTACAATATGCAAGCTTTCGAGGCAACTCCAGCCCCTTCTTCAGGCAAGATGTAATACAGAGACTGGAGTTCCCTATGTTTATATACACACTCTAGGACAAGAAACAACACTGGTAAATCTTTAAATGAGAAATTTTAAATGTAAAAAATTAATAGATTAATTCAGGCTAGGGTTAATTTAACAAGAGAGAAAAGAACAATGTATTGTCAAGATCTCTGGATAAGATAACTGTCCAACAAAGTCTTTTGAAGTTTGTAATGAGTTTTTTCAAAACAATGTGGATCTGTAGACAGGTTGTCTGTCATTCTGAGAGATGTAAACAATCCTCATATCTGGCCATAAAACTCTTGTCTCTATTCAGTCCATGTTGTATTGTATTAAATTTTAGCATGAGTTTAACTTCCCATTCTTTTCTCTCTTGCTGTGTTTTGAAGTTGCCCATAAGCACTGTAACTTTAAAGTCCCTCTCACAGTGTCCATGGCTGTTGAAGTGGGCCACTACAGGAACATCTGTGTTGCCATGTTTAATGTGGAACCTGTGTGAATTCATTCTCTGGCGGAGTGTTTGTCCAGTTTCTCCCACATAGAGTGCAGTGTCAGGACATTTCATGCAGAAAATTAGGTAGACTACATTAGATAATCTGCAGGAAAATGATCCCTTTATTTGATGTTCAAGTCGGCAGTGTGGTATAACTATACGGTCTGTATCATAGGTATGGGGACATGTTTTGCATCTTTTCTGTAGGCATGGAGATGTGCCATTTTCTGTTGGTTCACTTAGGGAGCTTCGGACAATTAGTTGTTGAAGGTTTGGTGGTTGTCTGTATGCCAGGAGGGGAGGTTCAGGAAATACATTTTTCAGTGTTTGGTCATTGTTTAGTATTGGCTGAAGTTCTTTTACATTTTTCAAAGTGTTTCAAGATGTGGGTTGTAGGTGACAATAAGGGGGATGCGGTTCTTGTTGTCTTTGTTTTTATATTCCAGAAGGTTGTCTCTGGGTATGGCAGTAGCTCTTCTTATTTGAGTGTCTGTTGTTTTGGGGGTGTAACCTTGTCTGATGAAATCTTGTCTGAGCTCCTGCAGTTGTTTATCCTGGTCTGTTGGGTCTGAGCAAATACGATTGAACCGTATTGCTTGGCTGAAAATAATGAAGCCCCTTATATGCTTGGGGTGGAAGCTATCACTTTTCAGGTAAGTCCTTCTGTCTATCGGTTTGTGAAAAACAGAAGTTACAAGGGTGTTGTCTTTCAGTTGAACGGTGGTGTCAAGGAAGCTGACTTCTGTTTTTGAGTAATTCAGCTTCAGCTTTATGTTGGGGTGAAAACAATTATATTCATTATGAAAATGAAGGAGGTCCTTCTCACTGGCAGTCCAGATTATGAAGATATCATCTATGTAATGGAAATACAACATTGGTTTTACGATGCACATTGACATGAAATCTTCCTCCAATTTTGCCATAAATAGGTTTGCATAGTGAGGTGCAAACCGACAGCCCATTGCAGTCCCCATTTGTTGCAAGTAGCAATCTTGTCCAAAAGAGAATAGATTATGTGTCAGAATGAATTTTATCATTTCTATTACTCACTTTGTGGGTAAATCATGTTGTTTGAGGTACATTTCACATGCCAATATGCCATCATCATGGGGGATGTTTGTGTAAAGTGCCTCAACATCCATTGTGGTCAGTAAGGTTCCCTCAGGTAAGGGGCCTAAAGCAGACAGTTTTTTAAAGAAGTCAGTGGTGTCCTGGATGTAGCTGGTTGTATTACAGGTGAGGGGTTTAAGGATGTGCTCCACCCAACCTGAAATATTTTCTGTAAGGGAGCCAATTCCTGAGATTATAGGCCTGAAAAGTGATAGCTTCCACCCCAAGCATATAAGGCGCTCCATTATTTTCAGCCAAGCAATACGGTACAATCGTATTTGCTCAGACCCGACAGACCGGGATCAACAACTGCAGGAGATCAGACAAGGTTACACCCCCAAAACAATAGACACTCAAATAAGAAGAGCTACTGCCATACCCAGAGACAACCTTCTGGAATATAAAAACAAAGACAACAAGAACCGCTTCCCCCTTGTTGTTACCTACAACCCACATCTTGAAACACTTTGAAAAATTATAAAAGAACTTCAGACAATACTAAACAATGACCAAACACTGAAAAATGTATTTCCTGAACCTCCCCTCCTGGCATACAGACAACCACCAAACCTTCAACAACTAATTGTCCGAAGCTCCCTAAGTGAACCAACAGAAAATGGCACATCTCCATGCCTACAGAAAAGATGCAAAACATGTGCCCACACCTATGATACAGACCGTATAGTTATACCACACTGCCGACTTGAACATCACATAAAGGGATAATTTTCCTGCAGATCATCTAAAGTAGTCTACCTAATTTTCTGCATGAAATGTCCTGACACTGCACTCTATGTGGGAGAAACTGGACAAACACTCCGCCAGAGAATGAATTTACACAGGTTCCACATTAAACATGGCAACACAGATGTTCCTGTAGCGGCCCACTTCAACAGCCATGGACACTGTGAGAGAGACTTTAAAGTCACAGTGCTTATGGGCAACTTCAAAACACAGCAAGAGAGAAAAGAATGGGAAGTTAAAATCATGCTAAAATTTAATACACTACAACATGGATTGAATAGAGACAAGAGTTTTATGGCCAGATATGAGGATTGTTTACATCTCTCAGAATGACAGGCAACCTGTCTACAGATCCACATTGTTTTGAAAAAACTCATTACAAACTTCAAAAGACTTTGTTGGACAGTTATCTTACCCAGAGATCTTGACAATACATTGTTCTTTTCTCTCTTGTTAAATTAACCCTAGCCTGAATGAATCTATTATTTTTTTACATTTAAAATTTCTCATTTAAAGATTTACCAATGTTGTTTCTTGTCCTAGAGTGTGTATATAAACCTAGGAAACTCCAGTCTCTGTATTACATCTTGCCTGAAGAAGGGGCCTGAGTTGCCTCGATAGCTTGCATATTGTAATCTTTTTAGTTAGCCAATAAAAGGTGTCATTTTGCTTTGCATTTCTTTAGACTTTTTGGAAACATTATTTTATACTTTGGGTCTTTAGTGACACACCCTTATATGAACATAAAAATTAAATCAGACTTAACTATAACTGTGCAAACTTAGCACATGACTGTGCAACCTTTTGTTGAATATCTCTTCCCTGAACCATATACTGTACATCTTTTTAAACTAATTTTTAATATCTTCTACAAAATAAAAATAATAACAAATTATACTGTCATATTGTGCTACTCAACACAATAATTACATTACAATCATTGCAACATGGCTTTTGGCACATAGTGCAGCGGTCAAGTGTTTTGCAGTCCAATGATACTGGACACATGTGGCACCTTCTGTGTTTTTTGTCCACTTTTGCTTCTGTAAAAAGTCATTTCTGGTGATGCAGCTTTAGTTGTTTCACTCTGTGCAGCTGCTAAAGCTGCCTGCCCCCTTTCACCTTCAACCTCCTCCTCCTTCTCATCTGAACTCTGTACGTCAACAATTCTGTACAAAGAACATTCAGGATCTGATGGCATCAGAAGTATCACTCTGCACTGTCTTACTCTTTTGTTCATCGTTTGTCTCCCCACTGTCTGCTACTGAATCTCCCTGACTCGTCATCTGCAGTCAACAACAGAACTCTTTCAAGGGCTAACAGTACTGGTAAGTGTCATGGCAATTCTTTTTTTGTCTCTTACCTCTCTAAACGCATAAATTCCTAAGTAATAAATAACAAGATAAAAACATAGATTTAATGAACATATATAGGTACAAAGAAATTAATATAAATAATAGGTTATCTCTTATTGTGTTCTTTTGTTTGAGCACTGTTTATAAACATAGAACTTAAAATGTGCATGTAAAAATACAAACACACTAGCGACCCTATTATTTAACACTAGAATCCCTGAAGCCTACGAAAACACTCGTAATTCTGGTCCCATCTTCCCCCTCAACCCAGGCAAAAAAGTTCTCCCAGCTGAAGGCTCCTTATCTGCATGTGAGGTGCCTGGAGTTATATAGAGTAAATAATACAGTATATCGTTATTTGGAACACATGTCCATTTCATGTGTGTTCCATGTCTACAAAGATCTGTGTAAATGTAGGATGAAATGCGGGGAATGAGTTGTTGAACACATAACTAAAAAATTAATATTTTTCATATTTTAGTAATAATTGACAAAATGTAGACATGAAGTGTATAATGTGTGAAGACTGAAGTCCAAATATCAAATAAGACCTTTCACAAAAGGTACAAGTATAACAAAACAAGTGCACTTTTATTCAAGAACATAACTATAGAAAAAGAAATCGGGTTAGGGTATGATGCTGACCCGACTGCTTGGGTGGTGCAGCGGTGAAAACTGATGAATAAAAACATAACATTTGATTTGAGTCTGTAATAGCCGGTTTAAATTTATGGTACTTGTAAAGGTTAGCGTTTTTTTATTTTTTATTCAGTGTTACTCTCTTAGTCACGTTCACGCTCCCCCCAATCTGACACTGCTGTTTTCAAATAAAGACATGCTATAACAATGGGGAACTCATATGAGGATGAGGGTTCTACATCGGAGAACGAGAACAGAAGCCCTCCCCGCAAGAAACGTCTACACACACTTAAGAACAATGCAGCTGCACCAGACATAAAGGTGAAGGATGACACCGTTTGGATGCAGCAACAGGTCGGGCGTTGTCCTGCCAGTCAATCTGATACAGACATGTCCTTCAAAGAAAAAGCAGCACTTACAGAGGTCACCAAAGTATCGTTTGTGATTATGTTTTGTGATTGTCTTAATTACAGATCATCAGTTCTCACCGCTGTACCACTCAAGCAGTTGGGTCAGCATCGTACCCTAACCTGATTTCTTTATATTCTTGAATAAAATCGTACTTGTTTTGTTATACTTGTACCTTTTGTGAACGTGTTTATTTGATATTTGGACTTAAGTCTTCACACATTATACACCTCATGTCAAAATTTTGTCTTTAGTACTATAACATAAAAAAAGTTTTTAGTTATGTGTTCAACAACTCTTGCCTTGCATTTCATCCTTCATTTACACAGATCTTTGTAGACATGGAACACACATGAAATGCATGTGTTCCAAATAACGATATACTGTATTATTTATACAACTTCAGGCACCTCACACGCAGATATGGAGCCTTCAGCTGGGAGAACTTTTTGCCTGAGTTGAGGGGGAAGATGGGATAGCAGGCTGCTTGCTGCTTGTGCTGATCAACACATTTGCAGAAACAAAAGACGCTGATGGAGAGGTGCAAAGGAATTTAAGGTTAGTTTTTTCGTAGGCTTCAGGGATTCTATTGTTAAAGCAAATAAATGATCATAATAAAAATAATTTTAAACTACTTTGGCATGTATTTGGTATTAAATTGTTGCGGATGAGATGAATGAGGCATACCTGGTTGACTGCGTCCACACTGTATCATATGAACCAGTGAGAGCTGTAAACATGACATCACGGGTTGCTAGCAATCTGGAAAATGTATACAAGGGTTAATATGTTAGAGCCAAGTTTGCACACACCTATACACCATAACTTGACCCTTAACCTTTAATGTGGTATCTTATCAAAAGCCTCCTGAAAAACAAGATAAATAATACTATAGGCCATCTCTTATTGCATTCTTTTGTTGTTTCCTCATACAATTCCAGTATATTAGAGACACTAATCTAATTGTACTTTCCCATCTGAACCAATGCTGACTGTCTGCTAATACATATGTTAATGACATATGCTGCTCAATCTTTTCCTTAGTAATGAATTAATATTATTATTAGTAATTACTTTCATGAGTTTACCTGTCATGCTTGTTAAGCTTTTTGGTCTATAGTTACTTGGATCAGCCCTATCCCCCTTTGTGGAAACCCAAGTGGACAATTATTTGATAGCTTCCAGTCTTTCAAAATTTTCCCATTATGCAGAGATTTTCAAAAAAAGTATTAAAGTACTCACTAACTTTGTTAAGCACTCAAGAATCACTGTTCTTTGGTCTTAAGTGATTTGTTTTAGATTTGATCTTATTTAATCAAAGTGTTGCTTCTCCCTCTCCAATTTCCATATTACTAAATACCTCCTTAACAGACCTTTTTACTTTTGGGAGACTATCAACTTCTTCATACTTCACACATTTATTAGTTTCATGTGGCCAGTCCAAATTCAGCCATGAAAAGTGTGCTATTTGATCTCTGCCTGCAGTATTGCACATGTGAGCTATAGCATTACATGCTTGGCTAGCAAAAATGACAAAACGGTGGTGCTTGTTATAAATATTTTGTTAGTGATAAGATTGCTTCATTTAATCTCTTTCCTGCTAATGTTTAAATCCATTTAGTAGTAAATCTTACAGCTACTGGGTTATTTGCCACAACTCTCTTCAAGCCTGTATTCTGTCCAACTATCTGTGTGATGATTCAGTTGATTCTAGATTATATGTCATTCCACCTAGCTTGGATCTGTGAATTTACCCATTTTTTTTTGTTATATTCATATCCAGATTATTTTCATATATAATCCTTATAATGTCTTCAATGTGAAAGACTGATATTAAATTATAGAAAGTGTTAAGAAGCAGTAATCACAACTAAAGTTGCTGTAAGCAAGAACTGGAACTAGGGGGGGAATGACTTTTTTCACATAAATATTAAGGTTCTTAGACAACTTTGTTACTTGAATAAAGAAAGTGGTTATTTAAAAACTTTTTTAATGTGCCATTTTGTCTAAAGGTCTGAAGCCATTCATTGTGTAAAATGTGCAAAAAAAAAGAATATTGGACTGGGGACTTACTTTTTCACAGCAGTGTGGAACAGGTAACATTTAAGATGTTTGCATGGGTTATTAACAAACAAACCTCCCTAAATGAAGAGTAAAATCCACTAAGGCAGAGTTTCAAAAAGTTTTTTTTTCCCCTCACAACCCAATCTTACCCTTCTTAGTGTCTTCAGGACCCATTCCATGACAACAATTAGATCTTCCCCCCTTGGATAATTGCCTCCAACAGTCATAATGAGGGATGGGGGTTTCCCCTTGGGGAATCACTGCCAACAATGTTAGATGTAATAGCTTGTCCCCTTTGGAGAATCTCCACCAACAGTCATGGCAGAGCAGTGTCGATTGTTTAAACAACCTGCAACAACCCATTGCAAAACACTTCATAAAAACATACACGACCCAATCCCATTAAATACAATGGTGAGTCTCGGACCTGCGCAAACCAACAGTGGCAACCAGAACTGTACTTTAAGAAACTGTGCACTAAGGTATATGATGTTTCAGAATTGACCACAAGGACATGGCAAAGTTCAAAACATGCAGCAGGTGTACAAAATGTAAAATTTTGAAACTTTTTTTCTGTTTGTAACTTTACTTTTTTACTTTTTTTCTTAAAGACTTCTCATTTCTGAGCTGAAAAGGTGGCATTCAGGGAATATTTATGGGTTGTGAACAAATGTACTACCGTAAATGCACTGGAAAAATCCTTTAAAGTCTATGGTGGGTCAAAATTGTAGAGGCTATACAAATTATAGGGTGTTTACAATTTTTGTACTGTTAGGGAAATGTAGGAAAACTGCCAATCTGTGCATTCTGAACAGACTCAGTTTAGAGTGCATTTACTTATGTCAAATACAAAACCGGTCATATTTGACACAAATATTTTGTCAGGGATAGAAATGGGAGAGGCCCTAGCATTAACCTCCTAGAGCACCATCTTTAATATCTCCTAATTCTGATAAGATTCCTTACACCATAGCCTATGACTTCCTGTGTTTTAGGCAATATTATACATCTACCTAGTACTCCCTGAACTCACACTTTTTTTTAGCTTGATGTCCAACCTCTCACTTGTGACCTTATTAAAAATGCTTTTTGAAAAGTGGGATGAATAGTGTCATCTGCATCAGATTGTATTCTTTTATTGTTTCGTAATAGAATTCCAGGCATATTAGTTAAATATGACTTCCCTCATCTGAACCCATCCTGACTGTTCAGTAAAACTCCAGTTTTGGCCATATTGAATCTCAATCTGTTCCTTAAAATCTCTTCCAGTTATTTACCCACAATGCCACTTAAGCTTACTTGCTTACAGATACTTCGATCTGCCCAATCACCCTTTTTACTTTCTCGTATACGAAGTATAGGGAAAGTATTGTAATCATCCAAAGATTCGATGTCGAGATTTTGGTGAATCTCAACGTTTTAGACCTCCCTGACTTTTTCGTATACAAAGTATAGGGAAAGTATTGGAATCCTCCAAAAATTCCATTTCGAGATCTGATGAATCTCGACGTTTTAGTCCTCCCTGAGTCCGAAAATACAGTTTTTGGAATTATGTCTAGTGTATATATGTGTGTGTGTGTGTGTGTGTGTGTGTATGTAAACACGATAACTTGAGTACACTTTCACTTAGGTCAGCCAAATTTTGCATACAATTATTAGGTACAAAACATAGATTTTTATCAACTGTTGGGCTATTTCTGTTAACCGGAAGTGGTACTTTACCTTTTATTCATGCAGCTGCAGAGTCCAATTTATTCACCTTTACTTTTATAATAATTGTTCAATATATTATTAATTTGATTGGATTTGTTGTTGATGGTTCTTTAATGTACATAATATTAAAATATAATTCCTGTCTTGCAGTTTAGTCCTCAAATATCCATACGCATATTTGAGTATACGACAAAGTCTAAGGGAGACCACTCCCGATTTTTATATATTGGGATGGTATTTGCTATTTTCCAGTCCTTACTAATTTCTCTGTTGTGTAACCATCCATAATATAATACTCCAGCTCACTTTTTTTATGTTTAATGCTCTTGGCATTAAAGCAGGCAGTTTTTAATGTACTCCTTTGGCACTTAAACTTTGGGCATGAAATTAAGTTACTATGTGTATTTCTTATTACAGTACTCTTTTACTGGTATGATTGTCACAATACTAGAATTTCAAACCTTGATACGATACTAAGAAATATCCTCAAATTCAATACCATTTTTGATACCCAGTACAATATATAATGTAACTAAATAAAAAATGTTTTTAAAGACTAAAGAAATTAAAGAAATTTTAGTCATTCAATGGTAATACTTAAAGTAGTACAGTCTTTTGTTCTGTAAAAAAAATAAATAACATAATAAGTTTAAATCTGAACATCATTTTTTTACATTGATGAAAAGAAATACAGAGGTAGTGTAATTAAATGCTGTAAATGCCATTAACTCTTAGCTGAATAAGTAGTGCAGTCTTTTGTAAACAGTATGCATAAAAATATGAAACATTCAAATAAAAATTATATTAATAGGGTCTTTTGTAAACAGTAAATAAACCTTACATTAATGAAAACCAGGTAGTGCTCACAAAATTAACAAAAATTCAGACCAGTAACACACTTAAAGGATATGAATAAATGCAAATACAGTAATCCCTCCTCGATCGCGGGATTTGCGTTCCAGAGCCCCCCGCGATAGGTGAAAATCCGCGAAGTAG